>NC_142488.1:26191024-26494054 GCF_049115385.1 Moschus berezovskii | reverse complement strand
GCTTTGATTCATGGGGTCACAAAGAGTCGGACACGACTGAGCAACTGAACTGAACTGAACTGACTGATGTTAATGATTGCATTTTAGAATGCTGATTATTCTAATAAGAGCTCTTTAAATTACCACATCAAATTTAACAGAATAAAAGCCAGTGTCTACACAGGTGATTCAAATGCCATATAAGTCTTTGACTCACATTTTTAAAAAAATCCTCCATTCTTATGCAATTAGGAAAATTACAGTAATGTCCTTTGGAGAATTCAATGTTTTAAAATGTTCCCACAGTATTTTATTATTCTATCTTTAATAATTTTCTACAGTTTTGGCATATCCACTCTAGTTTAGCTGATTATTTAAGACATTGAGTTTATCAGGTAATAACTGTTTGCAGAATTGAATTGTGCTATTTGTACTTTCACTAACCAAAACTGACTACAGGTTTTTTTTTTGTTTGTTTGTTTGTTAAAAATGGATGATGTGACCTATTTGTTAGGGGGTTGGAGAAAATAATTAAAATATACTACTCGAACTTCACTTAACACTTTTTACTCTTAGTGAAATGAGGTCAATGTCAAATATGTTCTGGACCCTGGGACCTGCCTTATTCCAAAATTCATCTCATGAAGAGAGACTCGTGGGCATTTTCAATAGTTGCAGCCATGAAATTAGAAGACATTTGCTCTTGGCAATGACAAACCGAGACGGTGTGTTGAAAAGCGGAGACATAACTCTGCTGACAAAAGTCTGTATAGTCAAAGTTATGGTCTTCCCAATGGTCATGTATGGTTGTGAGAGTTGGACTGTAAAGGTGGAGCACCAAAGAATTGATGCCTTCGAACTGTGGTGCTGGAGAAGACTCCTGAAAGTCCCTTGGACAGCAAGGAGATCAAACCAGTCAATCCTAAGGGAAATCAACCCTGGATACTCTTGGAAGGACTGATGCTGAAGCTGAAACTCCAGTATTTTGGTCACCTGAGGTGAACAGCCCACTCATTGGAAAAGTCTCTGAGGCTGGGAAAGATTGAGGGTAGAAGGAGAAGAGGGTGTCAGAGGATGAGATGGCTGGATGACATCACTGATGCAATGGACATGAACTTGGGCAAACTTTGGGAGTTGGTGATGGACAGAAAGACCTGGCGTGCTGCAGTCCATGGGGTTGCAAAGAGTTAAACATGACTGGGTGACTGAACAACAACTAGAAGGACAGTGGTATTGACCACTTTAAATTCACACTTCTATACATACTCTTGAAGCTAAAAAGTAAGTTAACACTGTTCATCAATATTGAATATCTCCTACCTATCAATGCAACAGTGCACACCTGTGCTATTCAGTGCAGTTTGCAGACCAGTGGCATTAATACAATCTGGGAGCTTACTAGAAAGGCACACTGAACAAGACTGCCTTAGTGCTCCCCTTAACTTGACTAAATTTGAGACAGGGTTCTTCCTGACTATAGGATCCTAACCTCCTTTTTCTTAGGGTATTTACTTTAGAAAACTTGCAACTGTAAATCCTTTCTTTGTCTCTTTGAGATGGAAATCTGCCACAACCTAGAAATGAGTTTCTCGAAGACCTGGGAATTATCCCTTGGAAATGTAACTATCAAAAAAAAAAAAAAATAGGGCTCCTGTCTCCAGTCTCCTGGCCCCACTGTCTTCCAGCACTTTCCCACTAGTTTACCCCAGCATTTAAGATTCTCTCACCTTTTGTTTTGGTGCACTTGAGTTAACTTCTCTCCTCTATTGGATTAGTCCTGAACCAAGCCTTCCTTGACTATTGAACTGGTCAGGTTCATTTTGAAAATAAGATTCTTAGCTTCGCCCCCTAATCAGAATACCATTTTAATAAGATGCCTGAGTATTCCCAGTGTCAAAAAATAGTTGAGGAGTGCTTCACTAGACTGTAACATTGATCACTCTTTGCTGGTATATAATGGGGCATGGGTACAAATAATAACCTGCAAATATTAGATAACCACCATCTATTTCAACATTATAGTAAAAACCATTTCAATTTCCTGACCATCTTGTTCTTTCTTTACCTGAGTTTTCTTTCTGATTATATTCTGAAATAGTCTAGGTTCTATTTATACAGTTTGTTGTTTTCAATTAAAAAAAAATCAGGGAATGCCTTCAAGAAGACATGTCTGAACCAATCCTTTACACCATTACACAACACCAAGGGTGCCCAACAGGTCCACAATATTGCATCACTAGATGCGGGACAGTCAACTGTGTATACTGTTTCCTTCATTCATTGAAAAATACTGACTCTGTGCCTATTATAATAGTTACTGAGCATTGTTCTAGAGGCTGGGGATCAGGGAACCAAACATTCCTAACCCCTGCCTTCATTGCTCTTACCTTTTTGAATCTTCCCAAGAATTCATTGAGGCATTTAATGGTATCACAATTTTATCAATGAAATTGTTAAGGCTCATAAAATTTAGTCAGATGTAAGATTTGAATTCTCATGATCACAAAATCAGTACTATTTTTGTGGGCATGTGTTTGGGAACATATTCTTTCATGTATTCTTAATTGTGGCAAAAAAATAAACCCTTGCAAGTGAATTCTCTATTGGAAAGAGGTCTAGTTTTCTCGTACCAAGTGAAAATGGTAAGAGAGCTATATGAAAATGGCAGGAGATGATTTAAGATAACAGCACCGCTTTATTGTACATATATTTAGTGAATATATATATACATGCATGGCTTTTGTTAATACATATTACATAGTTCAGATAGCTGAAGAAGCATGGCATATGTATATGTGTGTATGTGTATCTATTACTCTTTTGGCATAATGGCTATAATATATGTAATATATAATCCCTTGCTTTAGGGATTCTGGGTTTTCAAAATAAATTTTCCTCTGATATGATTTCAGCCATGTCTTATTTATGAGACCTTCACAAGGTATATAAAAATGCATTGTCATGATGATTCGTTCTACTGAGCATTAGTAGTTCTAGTCAAGTAAATGTGAAATCACAAAAGACAGGGTGATCTACACTTCCGTCTGGTTTGGGCTTCATTTCATTTATCTTCAGAAGATTCGTTTGGCCAGTTCAATCATAAAAGTGCAGGCAGCCAACTTAATTTTTGTTAACTATATCACACTGCATGATGGTTGCAGAATGAAAAATTCTAAGATAGGATACATTAGCTACCTTAATTTTTATAACTGAAGTCCCTGGAACTTTATGTTCACCTGTGTCCACCAGTGATTCTCCACCAGAAATACACAGCAGAATTAGATGCAGACACCAGGGGCAGATTCATCTCAATGTATGGCAAAACCAATAAAATAATGTAAAGTAATTAGCCTCCAATTAAAATAAATAAATTTTAAAAAAACCCCAAAACTAATGCCTAGGCATCATCTCAAAGCAACTGATACAGAATACCTGCCAGTGGGGTCCCATGTAGGTTTATTTTAAAAGCTTCCTAAGTGTTTCTAATGTGGAGCCAGGGTTGACAAACTATGATTTATATATCGCATGCTAACCTTTATTTTTCCTACACAGAGTTTTAGCTCCTCTTTAAAAAAATGAGACTCTCAGAACATCTAAGTATTAGTTATATTATGTTAGATGTTCTGCTCTGCCAATATTTGCACAGCTGTTTAATACTCAGAATGAGCTACCACATATTTCCACCACAATTAAACTGAGATCTGACATTTACAATTTCCACATAGCCACCATCCGTTCCTAGACCAAGAGTAGTACGCTCATTACTGTAAAGAAGCCAGGTTTTAAAAGTTCTATATCAGAAAGGATTCTGCATTATTCAAAATTATAATCTAATTATTCAATTTCTATCCTATATTCAATTTGAACTGCACTTATCATCTTTTAGAAGATAAGGTAAAGAGTCTCCAAAAATTTACTAACATTAAATGCAATTTTAAGCTATTTGGATATGTCCGACATGTAAATATCTTTCACTTCAGGCAGATTTTTAATTGTAGACAATTATTGTGTCAAATTCCAGTGGAATAACATGAATAGTAGAATATATGAAATGACAAAAATAATTGTCTTTAAGATTCAATAGTGCTTATTTGTCAACCATCTGAGCAGATGAGTTTCAAACATACTTTTCAATTAACTTTGTTGTCAACTTACAAAAAATTAAAGCCATCATCAAATAGAGTCTTCTTTAACAGTATGCTGTTTCAAACTTCTTCACACATAACTAAAGCAGAAAAAAAACTGCCAAGAATCAAAATAATCCTTTCTTTTGAATTTTCCGTCGGACTATCTGGTTTTCCTTTTATTCTATCAATATTTAACTGGTAAAAATGAGCTTTAAATAATATGAAGATTCCCTTTTTATACCCAATTTAATTATTTAATCTCTAGAAACCTAGTAGCAGATAGGAGTAAGCAATTTATTGTATTCAGAAACTTTCACATTTTCAAGGGGAAACAGTTTTGCCCATTAAGGGGCCGAGAAATGAAAGAACTTTTTTTTTTAATGTTGCTCTATTTCCTAATTTATTTATTTATTTTTCATTTTTATCCTCAGCATTTATTCTATTTATTACTATCTTTTTTTAATTTTTTTTTGGAGGCTAATTATTTTACAATATTATATTGGTTGGTTTTGCCATACATTGACATGAATCCACCCCTGGTGTACATGAGTTCCCCTTCTTGAACCCCCTCCCACTTCCCTCCTCCCCTTATCCTCCTTCTGGGTCATCCCTGTGCACCAACCCCGAGCATCCTGTATCATGCGTCGAACCTGGACTGGTGATTCGTTTCACATATGATAATATACATGTTTCAATGCCATTCTCCCAAATCATCTCACCCTTGCCCTCTCCCACAGAGTCCCAAAGACTGTTCTATACATCTGTGTCTCTTTTGCTGTCTCGTATACAGGGTTATCATTTCCATCTTTCTAAATTCCATATATATGCGTTAGTATACTGTATTGGTGTTTTTCTTTCTGGCTTACTTCACTCTGTATAATAAGCTCCAGTTTCATCCACCTCATTAGAACTGATTCAAATGCATTCTTTTTAATGGCTGAGTAATACTCCATTGTGTATATGTACCACAGCTTTCTTATCCATTCGTCTGCAGATGGACATCTAGGTTGCTTCCATGTCCTCGCTATTATAAACAGTGCTGTGATGAACATTGGAGTACATGGGTCTCTTTCAATTCTGGTTTCCTTGGTCCCTAACTGTACCTACCCCTACAACTTTCACTTTTCCCACAGGCCACCAACAGTGTCACATCCCCTCTTATTTTCTAAGGATGGCT
This sequence comes from Moschus berezovskii, assembly GCF_049115385.1. Classification (NCBI taxonomy): domain Eukaryota; kingdom Metazoa; phylum Chordata; class Mammalia; order Artiodactyla; family Moschidae; genus Moschus; species Moschus berezovskii. Next base: position 26,488,771 of record NC_142488.1, on the reverse strand, counting down.
TTGCTTCAACTTCACTGAGTTAATGGTGGCCTTCAGGCTAGAATGCTCCCAAACTTCATCCACCCATGCTGATAGGTAACAGTAAGTAGTTCTATGCTGCTGAAGCAAGGATGTTTCTGAAAGAGCAATAGAAAGTAATGTTGGAATGACTGCCTTCAGTCAGATAATGAAAGGTCTCACGCTAAGATAATGAATTTGAACTTAATGAATTTGAAGAGCTGGACACTCATCAAAAGCTCTCATGCAGGCAAGAGTTCTGATCAGATTTCAGAAAGACCACCTAGGCAGCAATGTGGAGGATAGATCTGGAGGAAGGTCAAACTGGAAGAGTAAAAATCACTTAAGAGACAACAGGGGTGCTTCCCTGGTGGCCCAGTGGTTAAGAATCTGCCTTCCAATGCAGGAGACACAGGTTCAATCCCTGTTCGGGGAACTAAGATCCTGTGGGGCAACTAAGCTCTTGCACCACAACTAGAAAGCCTATGTGCCACAGCTACTAAATTTGAATACTCTTGAGCCCATGATCCGCAACGAGAGAAGCCATGCCACGACTAGAGAAAGCCTACCTACCACAACTAGAAAAAGTCCACCTGCCACAACTAGAGAAAGCCCACTTACCACAATGAAGACCCAGTGCAACCCCCCCCCCAAAAAGAGAGAGACACACACACAACAGTCAAGTTAAGAAAGGTTGCAATTCAAGTGAGCCCTCCACTCTGCCCACCAGCCAAAAATCCTAGGCACAATCCCAATTCCCTTTGATGACTTTCAGCTTGACCAGTACCACATTTACCATCATAATGTTGTCTTCTTTCTCCTAATATTAGCTCTCTTCCTTGCTAAACCACATCTCTCTAGGTGCAGACCCTTGTCTTTTCTATTTTTATCCCCAAAGCCTAGACCAGGGTGTGGCACAATGTAGGTATTTGAAAACATCTGCAAAATATTCATATGAATGAACATAACATTTTAAATGATATTTTTTTGTACAATAGAATACATGCTTTACCTAGATTTAAGTCTTTGCTTTCTCAAAAGCTAGTTGGGAGGCCTCTGCCATTTCATTTATCTCCGTTTTTTAAATATGGTAATCAAAGGGTATGGATTAAATTATTTCTAATATAGGTTCTGACTCTAATATGCTATAGGACTGGTTTCTATTCAAAATGTATCACGCACAGGCAATTATAAATTGGCATAGGTTGACTCAAAGACTGCATTTCATATAATCAACTATTTGTCACCTGTGTACATTTTAATAGGTTCAAAATGATTTCATGTCTACTCAGAAATATTAGAAGTATGTGAGGTGACATACAGATGGAGTGTTGAATCAATATTTCTTCCATATAAAAACCCAGATTGCTAAAATATGTACCTTTTTCATTAAATGAATTTATTTTTAACTGACTAAAGTGCAGTAATATTAAAATGTTACAGTTTGATGCCATTAGCATGACTACTAATGCTGAATCGCATTTTTCCTTAATATTCTTCAATATCCTTTGCCTTGTTTGATATCAGCACTGCTTTCTGAATAAAGATGAATAACCCAGGTTTTTAAAGTGAATATACAGATGTATATTATTGTTTTCTTTTAAATAATGCAAACTTTTTGCCTACACTATTTTCACAATGATCTTCACTTTATCTTTAGGAAGGAGTCAATATATATGGTTGACTTCTTCAAAGTCAACTTTTGACTCCAAAAACCCATATTTCTGGGTTTTTACAAGTTAAGACCACAGACCTACTGATTAGAGCAACAGGGCTTAATTGCTCATCTTGAGTTACATAGTAATCCCCAAATAGTGTAACTACAGGGTGCTTTAAATATTTGTCAACAAGATTTACTGTAAAGAAAGGTTTTATTTTGCCATGCTTTGGATTTACCTTACCCAGGAGATATGATAAAATAGCTATATTTAAAATATATGTTAGGCTTCCATATTTTTCCAAAGACTATAGAAATAAGGTAGCATAATCATTTGCAAGTCGTTACAAAGATACTGTTCTGGTTAAGCCAAACATTACAAAATAAAAATTATAGCCAGATGGGTCCAGATTGATATTCACATAAAAAGCTTTTACTGGACAATAGCTTCATGTACTATCCAGCATGACCCTACATTATAAAGTGACCAATATTTATTTCACATTTTTAGGGTGCTCAAATGGTAGGGGAGACAAATGGGATTCATTTCAGTACGAAGAAAAGCAAATACACTACTTGACTGACTTTGTCTTTAAAGATTTTAACTGGAAAATCAATGAAAATTAATTGATGTTAATCATGCAAATTTTCAAAGCTGCATATAGGATATAAGGCTACACAAATTTATTTTTTAAATCTCAGATCTCTTTGGTTTTCTTTGTTTATTTGCTTCTCTGAGCTTCAAATCTATTTTATATTCCATTAACTGACTAGTGCATAGTACAAGCTTGTGTGTGTATGTGTGTGTGTTTAAAAATAATTCTGGGTATACATGATGCGTGTTTTCCAAGTTCAAAGGTTTGGTCAATAAATTCAATTTTCATGCAGTTTCTTAGAGTAGCTTTCCAATAGTTCCTTCTTGGGTGTGATTTTTCACTACAAACAAATCCACAGAGATAAGACCATTTAAGACTAATGCCTGACACCCACCAGGCATTTTACAAGGCACCTTACCTAGAATATCATGTTTTTGCTTCACAAGAATAAAATAAGGTAATAAAAAATAAAGTACTAAACAATGGCAATATAAGTAGCAAAACAGGAACTTAAACTACCATTGATAAAAAGACTATGATCCACTTGCTATAACGCATTGCATATTGAGCATGGAACACACTATCCAGCAAATATTTGGTCTTTAATAATGGCTCATTTAATTAGAAGGGCAAGGCATTTGCTAGGTACATGAGGCAGTGATTTTCAAACAGTGAGTCATATCTACTCAAACAGTGAGTCATGAAATCAATTTATTTCTCTTAACCAGAACTTTCTCAAAATGGGATGAATTAATCAATATCATTTCTGGCAAAGGAAGTCTGTCAATGGGCAATACCCATCCTTCTCCATGCCCTTTTTTGAATGTGCCAAAATGCACGCCATAACATCCCCTGTGTGAACTTCATGCAATTAATTAGTTGAAAGTGACCAAAGCATGACTACCATGAGGCTGCTTGATCCTTGGGGCTTGGGTGGATTGGGGGATGGGAGGCTACCTTGTTAGTTGTTTGCAACAAAAGTACCGAGTCCTTGGCCCTGGTTTCTTCAGCGGTGGTGCAATCCACTGTGTGTATAGTCGCCATCTCAGCATATTGTATTAGTCTGTGGTGCTTGGGGGAGAGAAACCAGTGCTACTCTGCTGATGTTCCTGCTAGTTGCTGTATTGTGAATATTAAAACAGTCGTGCTCTGACACATGGACTGTCACTGTCTACTATGAGCAGCTATGGGATTACAACACGGCAACCTGGTACTTGCTTAGTCATCTCCTATGGAGTCTTGTTACTCCTTGACATCCTTGAGCAGGTTGGGGTTCTTCCCTGAAATGGAGTAAAAATAAGTGCTGGCTCAGGACACTTGTGTTTGAATTACAGGGATTGCATAAGGATGTACAGATTAAACACTGCACAACTCCAGGGTCCAGCATTTATGGAGGTGTCAAGGTATCAAAAAAAGTTTGAAAACCATTGCTTTGGAAATGTGAAGAAATAAGCAGAAAGTATGGGTTGAGAGGATTTGTGTTTAATGGAGAAGTGATCATTTCTAGTTGAGCTCAGGAGAGAATGTGGGGTCTAATCCATCTTTGAGACTGAAAAAAGGGACCAGGAGATAGCATTTAGTGTGGTCCCAAGGGCAGGGTTAGGGAGACATGAACAAGATCAAGCTTCAGAAATGTTCAGGAGATTATACACAAAAATAAAAGTTAATAAAATAAAAGTTAAAAAATAACAACAACTAAACAACTTGAGACCATGACACAAAAATGACAATATAAAACACAAGGAGGTGTTCACCATCTCTGAGTTTTTGGAACTAATTTTGTGCTCCATATCAGGATATTTTCTCATAACAAAAGGAAGCAGCTTCATAGAATAATGATTAAACTAATCAATTACCTGTGTTTTGTCCTTATCAATTCCCTTAGATTTCCAAAGATTAAAAATAATACTTGACTCTTGTGCCAAATCCCAAATATTTTGTCTTCACCTGTCTTATTTACAGTGCTGTGCTTCTATATGTTTTATGGGATGAGACCATTGTCAAAAGAGTTACATCCATGATCTCATTGCTTTCTCCTCTATGTTTTATCAACACAAGTGACTCATGATTCAGAGCTTATTCAACTAATGGTGCTTCATTGCTTGATTACACAATTATGCATCTATACATTATTTATTACACAATTTATATCCAGACCTATGTATCTATGTACATACATGCAGAAGAAAAATAATAAGAATCCTTCTTTTAAAATATCTTGACAGTCTTCAGTATTTATATGTGCAATGATACATATAATACATAGTTTAAGAGTTAGTTTATTGCTCAAATTGTATAGTTATTTCTATTAAATAGATTTAGTGAGAATTTATATAGAAAACAATAAGCTCCATTTTGCTAATAGAAATGCAGGATACCTATTTATACAATTGCTAATGTGCAAACATCATTTACTCATTTATTTGCATTAATTATTAAAAATGAATGGAAATTTGGTTAAAATTCTTTAGATAGACTCACATTTTGAAAAAAAATTTATAATTGAAAGGTTAAGCTTGGTTTCCCCAATACTTTGGCCACCTCATGCGACGAGTTGACTCAGTGGAAAAGACTCTGATGCTGGGAAGGATTGGGGGCGGGAGGAGAAGGGGACGACAGAGAATGAGATGGCTGGATGGCATCACCGACTCGATGGACATGAGTTTGAGTGAACTCCGGGAGTTGGTGATGGACAGGGAGGCCTGGCGTGCTGTGATTCATGGGGTCGCAAAGAGTCGGATACGACTGAGCGACTGAACAGAACTGAACTGAAGCTTGGTTTATAAATGAGGTTATATTGGATTTTCTGTCTTTATGTCTTCTTTTCTGTTTTAGTTATACTTTTGTGTTCAGTTGTTCAGTTGTGCTCAACTCTTTGCAACCCCATGGACTGCAACGTGCCAGGCTTCCCTGTCTTTCACTGTCTCCTGGAGTTCACTCAAGTTCCTGTCCATCGAGTCAGTGATGCCATCCAACCATCACATCCTCTGTTGGCCCCCTCCCCTCCTGCCCTCAATCTTTCCCAGAATCAGGGTCTTTTACAGTGAGTTGGCTCTTCGAGATGAGTTATATTGAAGAAAGACCTTTATTTGTCTTGGGGACATAAATGAGTCTCTTAGTACTGGTGAATCAAGCGATCTACTTACAAAATTATGACTCCAATAAAAGATATTCTGAATAGGGAGATATTTTAGAAACCACCCATTTTAAACTTTTCCTATGGAAACTGCAAATATACACAAAACTAGAGAGAATAGTATAATAAGCCCCATGTGCCTATCACTTCACATCAATAATTTGCTCATTTTTTGATCTATTCCTTTTATTTTTCTCCTGGAGCATTTTAAAGAAAATCCTAGATCTCCTATCAGTTCATTTATAAATACTTTATTTTTCATCCCAAACAGGTAGGCCCTTAAAATTTTACCAAAATAAAATTGTTACACATATTGATATTAATTATATATGAATGGCTATGTCACATAGCTTGTGGGATCTTAGTTCCCTGATTAGGGATTGAACCCGGTCCTAACAGTGGAAGTGCCAAGTCTTAACCACTGGACAACCAGGGAAGTCCATAACAATAATTTTTTTAAAACAATGAATATCAAACCATGATCAAATATATTCTGCATTAGGGGCTTTTTTCTAACTTTTTCATTTCTGCATCTTGATCAATACAAGATGCACACATTTGCACTGAGTTGACATGTAGAGACCATTTTATTTAATCCCTTCAGTTTCTGTAACTTGAGGCGTGAAGAAAGTAATTCATTTACTCAAACGTCACCAGGCTTTTTGCTTTATCTATTCATTCTGCAAATATTTATTCGGCATCTAGTAGATACTGTTCAAGGCACTTGGGAATTCTCTATAGGCAAAAATGACAAAGACCTCTGTCCTTATGGAGTTTCTATTCCTGTTGGAGGAATGTAATATAAACATTAAAAAAAAATCAAGTGCAAAGTATATTTGAGGATGATAAATGACAGGGACCAAAGAAAATTATAGCAGGCTTGTAAGTGCTTTGTTGATGGTAGGAAGAAGGACTGCCTGAATTTTTGAGAAGGGCTACCTGCCCACTGAGAAGGAGACATTCAAGGAAAGATTTAAGGTGAAGGAGGTCATTTGGTGTGATCTGGGAGAGGGGGAAGCAGGCAATGTCAATGCCTCAATGAACTTGACCTTTTCCTCTGAGTAAAACAGAAGCCATTGGAAAGTTGGCTACAGAGCAATGACACCTTTTGGTTTTTGCTTTAACAGGAACATTCTAGTTAATACATGGAGATTAGACAGTTTAAGGCATGGACAGGGAGCACAGAACTTCAGACAACTTAGGAGGCCAGTGCTTTAGTTGAGATAAGAAATCACATTAACAGGGAAGATTAGTAATGGAGATTCAAAATAGTCTAGTTCTGGGTATATTTTACCGTTGGTATAAAAAAAGGAGAAAAGTCAAGATTACACCAAAGTATTTGGCCTGAGCAAGAACAGGATAAAGCTGCTATCTATTAAGAATTACAAGTCACAGATTTGGGGCTAGAGAAGATCAGGAGATCAGGTTTGGAGATGTAGAGATGTTCACTGACTATTAGTCAGAGATGCTGAGTAGGAAGTTAGATATCTAAATCTGAGTCTGGAATTGAGCAAAAATATCAATTTTGGGGGTCATCAGCATATAGCTATTTTATTTAAGGTCATGGAAATTTTCTGAGAATACAAGAATGTCAGTATAAAGTAGAGCAGAGAGACCCGAGGCATGAAAGATTAAGCCCACAGCTTGCCAACATATAGAGATCAGAGAAACCAGAAAGGTAACAGCAATGTCCATCACTATTGTAATGATTTATTTCTTCTCAAATTTCATATTGAAGCTCTCAATTGTTGAATATTGAGATCAAGTCTCAGATTAGTGATTTCATCTCTACTGTGCACTCTTCCTACCTTTGAATCATTTTACTCCCCACTTCAGCATCACATGGGCTTTATTCCTTCTGGTTATATGGTTTTCCTTATCACCTTGGCCACTTTTCAGATGCTTTCGCATCAAACATAGTGGCTTTCTGATCTCTCTAGTCACCATGGTGATAGCGACTTTAAAAGCCATTCTTATTGATGCTTCCTGAGGATAGGACCAGCATATGTTTTGTTTCAGCCCTGTTGTCAACAAAATCATTAATAGGACAAAAAAAATGCCCCAGAATGCCTGATAAATTTTACGGCTATCTTTTTAAGAACACTCATGGTCAAGCATAAGCAATAGCACAGAAAACAGGATGCCATCAATTCTTTAGAACAGAGAAAGGTCTATATCAAGAGCATTTAACAAATACTTTGGGAAAAGATGCTCACTCTAAACAAATGATTTATGGGTTGTTTTGCTCAAATTTTTTCTTTACCTCAGCCCTGACCCCGTGCGTATTTTAAAAACAGCTACTAAAATCAGTTTAAAAAAAATATATATATATATACACACACATATATATGAGAATAATGTGACAGAATATTTCCTTTAGGATTCGTGTGTCCATGTGTGCATATTTGGCAAAGCATCAAAAATATAGAAACTATTATGAGATGGAACAAAAGTAATCTACCACTCTTAGATTATATTATTTGCTAATATAAACAGCTAGACAAGGAAAAGTCTTAGTCACTCAGTCTTGTCTGAATCTTTGTGACGTCATGGACTTCAGCCCGCCAGGCTCCTCTATCCATGGAATTCTCCAGGCAAGAAGACTGGAGTGGGTTACCATTTCCTTCTCCAGGGGAATCTTTCCTACCCAAGGGTTGGATCTGGGTCTCCTACATTGCAGGCAGATTCTTTACTCTCTGAGCCACCAGGGAAGCCCAGACAAGGAAAATGATGACATAAAAGTAAGTGCATATACAACTGCAAAGTAAAACATCCAATGACTATCTTGTTTCCATCAAGAGCTGAAGAAAAACAATTTCTACCTAGAGTCTAACAATGGAAGATTTCTTTTTCTGTTTATTTTTAATTAGTCAGTCAGTTGGTATTTACTGAGTTCCTGCTATTTATCCAGAATTATTGTAAAGAACAAAGGAAGCACAGCTCTGAAGTCACACCTGGAATGAAATTTTACTATCCAGGCTTGGAAGAAAGACAATTCCAACAACAGAATGAGTGGACCAGTCAGTGTCATTTAAGAACATTAGCCTTTTCCTTCTCCAGGGGATTTTCCCAACCCAGGGATTGAACCCAGGTCTCCCACATTGCAGGCAGATTCTTTACCAGCTGATCCACAAGGGAAGCCCTAGTAATAACATGACTGAATAAGTACTTTTCTGCATCAGTCTGCAGTCAGATAATCATCATTTATTTTATTAGAAACAATAAATTCAATTGACAGATCAAAATGACTAAAAGCACATTTAAATGACACACATTTGAATGATCTCTTCCTTAGGAAATATCTAAAATATTATCAGATCAATGACAGTATCTCTTTGCCATAAAAGTCAGACCTCTGAGCTTAGAGTGACAACAAATATTTTAAGAAGAGCCTCACCATTTCTATTATAGTAACTTCCCAGACTGCAACAATAAATCCTCATGATCCATGGCATTCATACGGAACAGATTTAGAAACAACATATTTATTTTCACCATTTTTGTTGTATCTTAGTTACAAAACCAATGGATAAAATTAAATCATTACATTTGGTTGGATGGAATAAAGAAACAAACCAGAGATAAAATCAAATCAAGTTATAACAAGCTTAATTTAGGTCTGATGCAGAACACTGCTTAACTCTAAAAACGTGAACTAAACGCCAAGTGTACCTAACAAGACATCTGATCGATTGGAATCAGCTTGAATGTTGACTGATTTTTATCTGCAGGATTAAAGTATAATCACTGGAGTTAAATAATTCCTAGCACTTGTAATCTGGGCCATTTTCAAAGTATGAGACATAGTCTCTTCCTCCAGCATTACTGCGGAGACAAGGCAAGAATGCATAAAATTTAAGAGAAATCACATGGATATGGTGACATAGGAGCTATGGTGCTCTGCTGGTGGTAGTGTAAATGGTAGCAGCAATCTGCCTAGCCATCTGTTATTACTTAGTCAAATTAAGTATATACATACCCTTTGACACAGCAATTCTACAATTGGCATTTATCCCAGGGAAATTTTCACACAGGTCCATAAGACATATATGCCAGGTTATTCAGTACAATGTTATTCGTAATGGTGTGAGTTGGAAGTAAACAGGATAATCATCAACATGAAAGAGAAAGGTAAAACATTCTGGATACAAAATCACAGCCCTCACTGCAAATGTGCACAGATGTGTAACTTGTGCCTGTACAGGAACATCTAGCCAAAGGGTTCCCTGGCAAGGACACTGGAGAGCTGGGAAATTAGCTACTCCAACTCTCATAAGGGTTTTAGTAAGTACACAACCTAACTCTAGAAGATAGGGTTCTACCCTAACTACTCATCACTATGAATGATTCTAACAAATAGTATAGCTTATGAAAAAGGATAAACAATGAAATATTAATAGCATGTATTTTACAGAAATGATAATTCACAAACAGAAAACAATTCACATTTTGAAAGGACACCATTCAAATAAAAAGATACCCCTCAAACACAATAATTGTACTCGATATAAAAGAGAAAATGAAATATGGGTATGGAGATAATAGGGAATACCTATGTACACCCACACTTAAAGACATTGATGACACTAATACAGATATGGGCTTCCCTGGTGGCTCAGAGGTTAAAGCGTCTGCCTCCAATGTTGGAGACCCGGGTTCGATCCCTGGGCCAGGAAGATCCCCTGGAGAAGGAAATGGTAACCCACTCCAGTATTCTTGCCTGGAGAATCCCATGGACGGAGAAGCCTGGTAGGCTACAGTCCATGGGATCGCAAAGAGTCGGACACGACTGAGTGACTGAACGGAACGGAACGGAATACAGATATGGCATCATGGATATTATGGTTACGTCTGCCCACATGATCCCTTGTATCAAACCAATGGCAAAAGCTTCAAAAAACATACCTTTAGACAGTGCTATCTACATGGTGTCTGTGAAAGATTCTTGATTAAAAGATAAGAGAATCAAGCTCTACTAGTAGTTTCATTTATTTTTTCCCTATATATAAAACCTTCTTAAATTATTTACCACTTCTGCACCTCAATGTTTTTCATTGTAGAAATAGGAATGATGATGACTTCTTTGTCCTAAAGCAGGAAGTAAGCCAGAAAACATCTGGATGTCTAAAGTGATAAGACTACTGTGAACACTTCACTCCACCACTTACACCCCACTTGCTTGGACCTTGTAATGTATTCCTCCTCTACTTGGGGAAGTACTAATGGAGAAAGATTAGCCAAGATTTAAAAATCTTCAACTACATAAACATGACTGCAAGTCAATAGATTCTTGCTCTTTATGCTCAGTACTCCTTCCTAAAGCTCTGTTCCTTGTCACCAGTTCATTTTGGGTTTTGAGGTTAAAAGTGGCTGATACTGACTGAGTCTGTTCAAATTCTCATCACAAGTTCAGAGAGATGCTATTTCATGAGAGATTTTGGGACCTCTCCATTAGCCTAAACTGTGTTTCTTCTACCACTAACAAACCAGAATCAAGGCACAAGATTTCTAACATGAATCTTGTTTTCATGATTCTGTTCATATCCTTTCTAGTCTTGCATAACATATCCCATTGCTTAAGTTAGTTATATATTTATTTTGCACCAGATATAAGCTAATATGAATGTTAACAGTATTTCCGCAGAAAGGCAGACAAATGTCTCCCTTGCATCTCCAAAGGGGAAAAAATGTGATTTCAAATCAGTTGAAAATAGCCTGCTAGATCAAGTTTCATATTCTTAAGTTGTTTTAACTATTTTTTTGAATTACATTGCTCACGTGTTAATCAGAACTTTTGCTTTAATATTAACATCTCCCCTCATTTGTAAAAATATGCTAGTAGACCACATTCTGACAGAATGTGGTCCACTGGAGAAGGGAACGGCAAACCACTTCAGTATTCTTGCCTTGAGAACCCCATGAACAGTATGAAAAGGCAAAAAGATAGGACACTGAAAGATGAACTCCCCAGGTCAGTAGGTGCCCAAAATGCTACTAGAGATCAGTGGAGAAATAATTCCAGAAAGAATGAAAGGATGGAGCCAAAGCAAAAACAACACCCAGTTGTGGATAGGACTGATGATAGAAGCAAGGTTCAATGCTGTAAGAGCAATATTGCATAGGAACCTGGAATGTTAGGTCCATGAATCAAGGCAAATTGGAAGTGGTCAAACAGGAGATGGCAAGAGTGAATGTAGATATTCTAGGGATCAGTGAACTAAAATGGACTGGAATGGGTGAATTTAACTCAGATGACCATTATATCTACTACTGTGGGCAGGAATCCCTTAGAAGAAATGGAGTAGCCATCATAGTCAACAAAAGAGTCTGAAATGCAGTACTTGGGTACAATCTCAAAAACAACAGAATGATCCATTCGTTTTCAAGGCAAACAATTCAGTATCACAGTAATCCATCTCTATGCCCTGACCAGTAACGCTGAAGAAGCTGAAGTTGAACAGTTCTATGAAGACCTACAAGATCTTCTAGAACTAACACCCAAAAAAGTTATCCTTTTCATCATAGGGGATTGAAATGCAAAAGTAGGAAGTCAAAAAACACCTGGAGTAACAGGCAAATTTGGCCTTAGAGTACAGAATGAAACTGGGTAAAGGCTAATAGAGTTCTGCCAAGAGAACGCACTAGTCATAGCAAACACCCTCTTCCAATAACACAAGAGAAGACTCTACACATGGACATCACCAGATGGTCGACGTCAAAATCAGATTGATTATATTCTTTGCAGCCAAAGATGGAGAAGCTCTATACAGGCAGCAAAAGCAAGACTGGGAGCTGACTGAGGCTCAGATCATGAACTCTTTATTCCCAAATTCAGACTGAAATTGAAGAAAGTGGAGAAAACCACTAGACCATTCAGGTATGACCTATGGCTGACTCTGCGACCCCGAACTGATGCTAGTAGTTCACTATTCTTTCTGGTAGAAACGGTTGCCTTCATTTATCCATGGTGTTTTCAATCTATGTATGGTAACTAGTTTGAAACCAAAGTGGTAAAGTAGAGGCAAACATGATTAAAGCATACTTTCTTAGGTAAGTACTTATATTCTTTAAGATATTCTATGTTAGGTCAGTATGGGTAGAAAGGTTCTCTTGAAAAACCAGACTAGAAATCACAAGAAGGAAAGCTATTAGGATAACATATTTATCCACTGAAACATTAAGGAGCATTTTTCAACAAAGCATTAGCCAAATGTAATGGAACACTATAGAGTTTGAGAAAATTAAAAAAAAATTATCATTATTCTTTCTACTTTGAGTTAGAAAGCAGACAAACACAGTCAAATTTTAGATTTTTGAATAAGAGCAGAGTTTTCAAAGGGTTTAGACCCTGAAGGACACATTTATTCCATCTTCATGAACCAGGATTTGGCAAAATGAAAAGTGAGTTTGTTCTTTTTGCAGACCCTTCAACCTCAATCAGTTACATTTAATTTTCTCTTATTTTGGGGGACTTGAGAATAATCTCTATAATTCTAAGTTTATTCCAGGAAATAGTTTATACCACCTCTTGTTTCTTGAATTTTAGAAAATGCAGAATACATTAAAACTTCTACTTTCAGAACAAAATTTTGAAATTTAGTCATACAGTACCATTCCTTCTTTCAAAACCCAAATCAAGCAAAACTACATAAAAATACATTTCCGGACCACTGGATGACATGTAGGGAATACAAGGAATTTTCCCAGTTTAGATGATATCTCAATTTGGAGGAAAATGTTTTGTAATGATAGTTTTTGATCCATCTATAAAAGTTATGTGTCTATTAGGTTAAATGCATATTGGCCAACTGGAATAAAGTTTACAGAATCTTACAGCTTCTACTTTGTGTATAATTCACCACTACTTAATCTTATTTTTCTATATATTATTTCTTTCAATTTATATATATATATATATATAATCTTTTTAGCCATATGTATGTATCCTTGAAGGAAGTGATCCAATTGTTTGGTAATAAAGCAAACATAAAGGTTTATGTATGTATTATTTTTTTCTTTCAGCAAGAAAATATTTTCTAGTTATCTCACAAGACCTTTGTCACAAGAAGATAATCCATGTAAAATTATGCCCAAATATATTTTACTCACAGGAAACATAATTACTATCACCATTATTTATCTAAAAACAGAATAAAATCATTATAGTTGGGTATTAAACACAAATCTAACAGCACTTGACAAATTGTTTGGAACTATATGCAACCCAGCTGCTCTGAGCCCAAGATTAACACTGCCAAATGTATTTGTTTTCTTAAACTCTGTTTAATCATAATTTAAAATAAATGTCAGTCCATATGCAGGTAATACATTTTCAAAGGTCTACTCTCTCAGGTGATTAAACTATATTTCTTGGCAGGGTTCTTATTAGCAAAAATAATAAATACAACCCTGCAAGTTGAGAGAGGTCTTGGGAGGATATTAAGTAGAATTATCAAACACAGCAAATGCCTCTAAACATATGTTTTTTTTCAAGCCTCTCATGATAGAAATCAGAATTAAAAAGATTTTCACCTGTTGTTGAAAACAACAGAATTCATATTTAACTGATGAATGTCTGACTTTTAAATATGACACATTTTCAAATCTCCTTTGCATCGAGGAAATAACATAGAAAGGAAAATGAGCTAATAATAGAAAGTATACAGAGCAAACGAGAGAAAAATGAAAATAAAAATTTGAAACCTTTTATTGCCACCATTTTTCAAAACTAATGATATGTATGGATCAGGTAACTTCTGTCTTCAGTTGTACTTATTTGATACTAATGATATCTAATAAATTTATAGAAATTAATATTTATAGAGTCCTTCTTCCCTGCCAGGTATAGTGCCAAGCTCTTGTTTCATCCAATCTTCACAGTAATCTTATGCAATAGCAATTATTTATTATAGTATCCATTGGACAGATGAAAAGTGAAAGTGAAAGTCGCTCAGTTCTTTCCGACTCTTTGCTACCCATGGACCATACAGTCCATGGAATTCTCCAGGCCAGAATACTGGAGTGGGTAGGCTTTCCATTCTCCAGGGGATCTTCCCAACCCAGAACTCGAACCCAGGTCTCCCCTCATTGCAGGGAGATTCTTTACCAGCTGAGCCACAAGGGAAGCCCAAGAATACTGGAATGGGTAGTCTATCATTTCTCCACTGGGTCTTCCTGACCCAAGAATCAAACTGGTGAGGAAGATTAAATTTAGACAGTTTACTTAACTTCACATGACATACACCTGGTAAGAGACAGAGTCAGTTTTTGAGACCACACAGTCTGAAGCCAGAATCCATTGCATCTATCATGAAGAATGAAGTTGAGAATGCTATGCTGCTGCTGCTAAGTCACTTCAGTCGTGTCCGACTCTGTGTGACCCCATAGACGGCAGCCCATCAGGCTCCCCCGTCCCTGGGATTCTCCAGGCAAGAACACTGGAGTGGGTTGCCATTTCCTTCTCCAATGTGTGAAAGTGAAAAGGGAAAGCTATAAGTAACATCAATATTTATGACTAGACTTGTAACTGCATACATTTGGGGATAATCTCACAAAACAAAATCAAATATTCCGGTCTAAATTCTTATCCCTTCAATTCAGATGTTTGAATTGAAACTGAAAGTTTTGGAAAGTAAAGCATTTACTAGAGTTATGTTCACAAGTATAAGCCAATATCTGTGGACAATTTTCCTCAGATCAGGGGAAGGGTTAGACTCTCCACTCGAATGAACTTGAGTCGAATTCCTCTGAGTAGTCCTCTCAATTAGGCCTCAACTTTAGCCTATAAAAACTGCAAGTTTCAGCACAGATGATTTTATTACCCTCCACTTTAAGTGTCAAACAAGGTATAGCATAATTTCTAACAGGTCAAGTCCAAATCCCAAAGATGATATCATCATTCCCTTAAGTTCCTCCCTAGAAAAATCAACACTGCCAAAAGAAAATACTGTCTGCTCCAATCAAAACTTGACTGTAGGTCTTCAGCCTCCCTTTTCTTAGAGTGCTTACTTTAGAAAATTTTCAGTTGTAAATCCTTTACCTGTCTCTTTGAGATGTGTCTTCTTTTGGGTTGGTCAAAAAGTTTGTTTGGGGTTTTTTGCAAGATGTTATAGAAAAAGCCAAACAAACTTATTGGCCAACCCAATTCAGTTCAGTTCAGTTGCTCAGTCATGCCCAACTCTTTATGAACCCATGGACTGCAGGGCAACAGGCTTCCCTGTCCATTACCAACTCCTGGAGCTTGCTCAAACTCATGTCTATCGAGTCAGTGATGCCATGCAATCATCTCATCCTTTGTTGTCCCCTTCTACTCCCGCCTTCAATCTTTCCCAGCATCAGGGTCTTTTCCAACGAGTCAGTTCTTGTCATCAGGTGGCCAAAGTACTGAAGTTTCAGCTTCAGCATCAGTCCTTCCAATGAATATTCAGGAATGATTTCATTTACGATTGACTGGTTGGATCTCCTTGCAGTCCAAGGGACTCTCAAGGGTCTTCTCCAGCACCACAGTTCAAAAGCAACAGTTCTTCAGTGCTCAGCTTTCTTTATGGTCCAGCTTCTCACATCCACACACGACTACTGGAAAAACCATAGCTTTGACTAGACAGAACTTTGTTGGCAAAGTAATGTCTCTGCTTTTTAATATGCTGTCTAGGTTGGTCATAACTTTTCTTCCAAGGAGGAAGTGTCTTTTAATTTCATGGCTGCAATCACCATCTGCAGTGATTTTGGAGCCCAAGAAAATAAAGTCTGACACTGTTTCCATTGTTTCTCCATCTATTTCCCATGAAGTGACAGGACCAGATGCCATGATCTTTGTTTTCTGAATGTTGAGCTTCAAGCCAACTTTTTCACTCTCCTCTTTCACTTTCATCAAGAGGCTATTTAGTTCCTTTCTACCATAAGGGTGGTGTCATCTGCATATCTGAGGTTATTGATATTTCTCCCGGAAATCTTGATTCCTCCTTGTGCCTCTTCCAGCCCAGCGTTCCCCATCATGTACTCTGCATATAAGTTAAATAAGCAGGGTGACAATATACAGCCTTGACATACTCCTTTCCCGATTTGGAACCAGTCTGTTGTTCCATGTCCAGTTCTAACAGTTGCTTTCTGACCTGCATACAGATGTCTCAGGAGGCAGCTCAGGTGTTCTGATATTCCCATCTCTTGAAGAATTTTCCACAGTTTATTGTGATCCACACAGTCAAAGGATTTGGTATAGTCAATGAAGCAGAAATAGATGTTTTTCTGGAACTCTCTTGTTTTTTCCATGATCCAGCAGATGTTGGCAATTTGATCTCTGGTTCCTCTGTCTTTTCTAAAACCAGCTTGAATATCTGGAAGTTCATGGTTCATGTATTGCTGAAACCTGGCTTGGAAAAATTTGAGCATGACTTTACTTGCTTGTGAGATGAGTGCAATTGTGCGGTATTTGAGCATTCTTTGGCATTGCCTTTCTTTGGGATTGGAATGAAAACTGACCTTTTCCAGTCCCGTGACCTCTGCTGAGTTTTCCAAATTTGCTGGCATATTGAGTGCAGCACTTTCACAGCATCATCTTTCAGGTTTTGAAATAGCTCAACTGGAATTCCATCACCTCCAGTAGCTTTGTTCGTAGTGATGCTTCCTAAGGCCCACTTGATTTCAGACTTCAGGATGTCTGGCTCTAGGTGAGTGATCACACCATCATGATTATCTGGGTCATGAAGATCTTTTTTTGTATAGTTCTTCTGTGTTTTCTTGCCACCTCTTCTTAATATCTTCTGCTTCTGTTAGGTCCATACCATTTCTGTCTTTTATTTTGCCCATCTTTGCATGAAATGTTGCCTTGTTATCTCTAATTTTCTTGAAGAGATCCCTAATCTTTCCCATTCTATTGTTTTCCTCTATTTCTCTGCATTGATCCCTGAGGAAGGCTTTCTTATCTTTCCTTGCTATTCTTTGGAACTCTGCATTCAAATGGGTATATCTTTCCTTTTCTCCTTTGCCTTTTGTTTGTCTTCTATTCACAGCTATTTGTAAGGCCTCCTCAGACAACCATTTTGCCGTTTTGCATTTCTTTTCTTGGGGGTGGTCTTGGTCCCTGCCTCCTGTACAATGTCTTTATCCTTGTTCATAGTTCTTCGGGCACTCTGTGTATCAGATCTAATCCCTTAAATCTATTTGTCACTTCTACTGTATAATCGTAAGGGATTTGATTTAGGTCATACCAATTGATGTTTTTGAACTGTGGTATTGGAGAAGACTCTTGAGAGTCCCTCAGAGTACAAGGAGATCCAATCAGTCCATCCTAAAGGAAATCAGTCCTGAATATTCATTGGAAGGACTGATGCTGAAAGCTGAAACTTCAATACTCTGGCCACCTGATGCAAAGAACTGACTCATTTGAAAAGACACTGATGCCAGGAAAGATTGAAGGCAGGAAGAGAAGGGAACGACAGAGGATGAGATGGTTGGATGGCATCACTGACTTAATGGACATGAGTTTGAGTCAACTCCGGGAGTTGGTGATGGACAAGGAGGCCTGGCGTGCTGCAGTCCATGGGGTCACAAAGAGTTGGACACAACTGAGTGACTGAACTGTACTTAACTGGAACTGTATGGTCTAGTGGTTTTCCCTACTTTCTTCAATTTAATATAAAGTGAACACTACTCAACTTTATACTGAAGTTATTCTCTCCTACTGTATTAGAGGAAGTTTACTGTTTTGATGTTTTTAACAAGTGCCCCATGCAAAATTTTCTTTTGCAGAAATAGGGGAATTTTAATAATCACACTGTATCATAGAAAAATACAAAAATTAATGAAAAAGAAATTGTAATTCTAACTAAAGTGAAAATAGTTTGATGCAAGTTGAATTGCCTATAAATATGTCCAAAAAGAAAGAAAAATAAAAGTGCTAGTTTGACAATGGTGACATGTTATTTGCATATGCACAATTGTTTTCTAAATTGTGTTACTGAATTGGAGGTCTCCCTGGAAGGGATTATTTATATTACATTCTTTTAAACTTTTTATTTTATATTGGGGTAAGCCAATTAACAATGTTGTGACAGTTTCAGGTGCACAGCACAGCAACTCAGCCATACATATACATGTGTCCATTCTGCCCCACATTCCCATCCCATCCAGTCTGCAACATAACACTGAGCAGAGTTCCCTGTGCCATACAGTAGGTCCTTGTTGGTTATCCATTTTTAATATAGCAGTGTGTACATGTCCATCCCAAACTCCTTAACTATCCTTCCCCCAATCATTCCTGCCTGGGGATAAAGAATATTAACTCTTAAAGATGGATAACATAAATTGTCTGAAGATAAATTACAGACTTGCTATATTTTTACAAAAGTGTTACAACAACTATAAAAATTGTCAAATTTCTCCAACATGTACAGAACCAGCTATAGTGAAAAAGACAGTTATCAAAATAAATTTTAATTTAGAAATTAAAAAAAAATTCAATTCTGAGGAAGGTCAATGGAAAATATAAAACAAATAAACAAAAATTTAATGAAAGCTATTAAGTCAAAGATATGGTTAATTAAATTTGCAAAGTACTTGATAAGATATAAGTTTTATAAATATCAGAAGATTCATATTGTGAAATGAAACAGGATTTAAGACTGAACTATAGATTCTGCAAATGGAAGCTATCAGATGGAAAGAGATATTATCTTTATTTTTCCTTGTTTTTCATGTTCCTCCTAATCAAGTACCACACATCCTAAATTAGGTAAAATAAAGAGTGAAAAATCTAAATGCAGTATATGATACAACCAGCACAAACTCTCATATTGCATAGTAATATTAATATGAGCTTAATAGTATGAATATATAAGTATTAATATGAGCTTACTTGCTTTTACAGTAGAGTAAGTAATTATCATAGCTTTAGATATTATATCCTGCTCAGATGCACTATAAAATATCACTGTTAACACACGCAAATTTATGGTAAAACATTACCTTATTGGGAAAAAAGTAGTGCTTCACTGGTGAACCCACAAATGTTCAGCTGTGGCAGTTTTCTCTCTATTTTTCAATATGATTTTTTTGAGAAAAATAACCTGTTAAAATTTCAGATGAACCATTTGCAAGTCATATATCCAAAGATGCCAAATAATGTATTATTAGGAAGAGTGATCATTCCATAGGGTTGAAATTTATTGCTGCATCATTTTTTTTCCGGAGTGGAAAATGCTAAGCCCCTAGTCGGAGTATGAGATACTAAATGCAATCAAGCAGGGGCTAGGCCAGAGTAGGAGAACTACCCCCACTCTCAAGTGGATAGTTTTAGCCAAAATGAGCCTTTGAATGGCTTTGCCCAGGAGCACAACGGCAATGATAAAATCTGGGCAATGTAAAGCAGTACAATTTTCAGGAAATGTTTTCTTTATTATAATACAGAGTTGCTTCTTCAATTGTTAGAGTTTGGTTTCTTTTAAATAAGCATTTTCCTCTCAGTTTTATATTCCAAACCTTCAACTTAAAACTTAGAATGTTATTTCTTTAATGCATAGGCTTAGAAACTTACATTAATACAGCAAGAAGCTATATGCACGTCCTGAGCAAGCAGTAGATGCTTAATGAAAGGAAATGGAGTGAAAAAGTATCAATCGCACTTGCTTCAGCAATGTTTTAAAAGTAAAACTTGGAACATATGATTTAGCAATTGAATTTTATGACAGTCTGTTAAGATCCAGAAATAATTTCCCTAAGTCTAGGCTGAACGCAATTCCAACTCCTTTCATATGATCATTCCTTGCATCTGTCTATTTTAGGAAAGATCATAATATTTTTCATCATCTAGAGTATAGTTTATTCTTTGAGGTAAAGGGTAATTTCCGTTTTTTTAATTAATGCTGAAAAGTAATTTAACTATATGAGAGAATATTCACAAAAAGAGAATATTTGCAAAAATAAAAGTGGTTATAACAACATTTATCAAACAAAATCACTCATCACTGTGGTGCATTTTCTCTGTTATAATAGCCATCTCGGTTTTTGACATTAGTAATAAAAGTATTTGTACAGTTTTATACCTTAATTTTTATATTACTATATAACAAACATTTTGCCATGTTGCTCTTTGATCTTCACAACAATTTGTTAACTGCTGAGGAGGAGAAGGGGATGACAGAGAGTGAGATGGCTGGATGGCATCACCGACTCAATGGACATGAGTTTGAGTGAACTCTGGGAGTTGGTGATGGACAGGGAGGCCTGGCGTGCTGTGATTCATGGGGTCGCAAAGAGTCGGACACGACTAAGTGACTGAACTGAACTGAACTGAATGGATATTTATTGCATATTCATGAATAACAGCCAAATAAATAACTCTAATTCACATATTGTTCAATTATGTAACAAATTAATGAAGGCCCAGGGAGCCTTCTCTTGTACAAGCAAAGACTTTCTCTCCATAGTTACTATTGGACATGATTTAGCTACCTGTTTTCCTAATAGTTGCTTTTCTCCTGAATCCAGGGTACATTCCACATTTCTCTTAAAGTATAAGAACAAGAAGAGAATACAATTATCTTGGAATGATAAAACAGTAGAAAACAGAATAGTATCATAATTGCCCTCAGTCTATTTCAATGGATAAAATTTAATTTACGAAAGAACTGCCTAGGAAATTTTCTTAATGCAGATTTCTGGGCCCCAACCTTAGAGGTTAAGTTTCCGTGAACAGCGTGTTAGGTCCTGGAATGTACACTTCTAGGTCACTCTGATGCCATTGGCCACACTCTGAAAATACTGACCCAGGTAATATGTTAAGGTGACCAACAATTGTCATTGCCTTCTTAACAGTCACATCAAAGTGTCAACTTACACTGAGCTTACTGGTGCATAAACTCCCTAAAGTCTTGTTTGCTGAATCCAGCTGTATCTTCCTTATTCTTCATTTGTGCAGCTCATTACTGTGGCCTGCGTGGAGAACTCTGTGTATCCTTATTAATTTTCAGCTTGTTACACTGGCACTTCCTTTTTGTCTGGGGGTATTTTATAAATCTTCATTCTGCTACTTTGCTTTGCATAATCCATAAATTTAATGAACAAACCTTCTATATTTATCCAAGTCACACATCAAAATATTGTACCACAAGAGCCAAAAGAAAAGAGTAGAAGCGTGATCATGACTGTGTTTTAGAAATGCCAGCATTCCATCTAGACTATTTTTATCTCAGATAAATAAACTGTCATTTTTTGGACATCATTATTTACTTCTAGGGAGACTAAAATAAAAACAGTATTCCTATAATGTACTTCAGTTTAATGTACACAGCAAAATCTTCTTGGTATAATAATTTGACCTCTAAAGAATACAGATCAAAAATCTTTTTTAACTTTTAAAATTCTTGGTTTACATTCTTTGATATAATAAACCACACAAATGCAGTGTCTGTGAAGTCTCAGTTCTAAAATAAGTAAATCCTTTAGCATTAAAAAAATATTAACACTCAAAATAGTATCTCATTACAAATTTTACTGATCTAAGCTGCTTTATACACAAGAAATGTGTTAAATATCCATTTCTGTCAGGTTACTCTTACAGCTTAACTGATTTGCCTGATTAATATTTCATGAGGAAAAAGCAGTGGAATGGTAAGGGCTATCAGATCATCTCCTACCGTCCATTCAGTAGGTTGTGAAATTCTCTTCCTATGCATTTGACTATGGTGCTTTTTTTTTTTCACTTTCTTCTATCCTATTTTTTTCATTATGTCTTTTCCATCTCTGGCTTCACTTACCTGGAACCCTCTTATATTTCACAGGACCCCCCCCCCACCACCACTTCCAGGATTTACTGACCCTGGGCTTCTGTCCTCAACCTTTTTTTTTTTTTAATCATATTACGTACTTCTATGGGCTTCCCAGGTGGTGCTAGTGGTAAAGAACCCACCTGCAGTGCAGGAGACCTGGGTTCAATCCCTGGATTGGGAAGATCCGCTGGAGAAGGGAATGGCAACCCACTCCAGTATTCTTGCCCGGAGAATCTCATGGACAGTGAAGCTTGGTGGGCTACAGTCCATAGTGTCACAGAGTTGGACACGGGTAAAAAGACTTAGCACGTATTCTGTATGTTCAAGTTTCAACCATTTAATACATCATCTTTTGGGGGGTAGAGCGTGCCACAAGGCAGTTGGGATCTTAGTTTCCAGACCAGGGATCAAACCCAAATTCCCTTCCTTGGAAGCACGGAGTCTTAACCACTGGACCACCAGGGAAGTCCCTAATACTCTTGATTATTCCCAAATCTGTAACTACAGTTGAGATTTATCTCCTAAACTCCAAATATTTACATTTGACTTCCTCCTGAACCTCTCTACTTGCATGTATCTTAAACTTAGTACATCCCAAAGTGAATATATTTGTTCCTTCTCCTTTATTCCCCATTATTATTATAATTTTCCTACTTCTATTAATCTCCTACTTCTATAATGCAACTAGTAAACCATTCCAATAACCTACAAATTATTCTAAACTCCTCTCTTTCTCATTTGCTACATCCACCTAGCTACTGAGAATGTTGCATCTGCCTCTAACTACTTTGTTTAATGTAATTCATCTCTGTTTTTGACCTGTAATATTTGAGGACTTCTTTATCATCCTCTCTCTCCAATTTCATCTTCTCCTAGTTGTCCTTCATGCCATCCCCAGGGTAATTACAGTGGGTAGGAACTCAAGCTTATAAAAGTCAAAACTTTGCTATTATTTTTTTACAGCTAAATGAATATTCACTGGGCACCTGAACTTGAGACCCTGTCTTATTTGCCCTAAGCCTGCATCTAAATTCCAAAGGATTTACATGGTGTCACCTGAAGCAGTTTTTCTTCTTTTTTTTTTTTAGTTATTGAAAAATCATCTATCCATACTGAGGAATTTCCACTGGAATCTCTCTCTAATAATTATGAAAGCATGAAGTCAAAAATCAGTAATATCATACATCTACTGATGGTCCAAATTGCCCATTTTAAAACTTAGAAAGTCACTCATATGCCAGGTGACAGGAAATATTCCAAAGATCAGCACCTTTCTAAGAACAGTTGCTGACAAGGGAGGAGGCATAGGCTTAGGTGGAGAGCTCAGAGATTTTGGTGGGCCATTTGTACCACTGGGTAGTGATGCATTCAACAAAACCAGACTTGACTTTCATGACAATGTGGGCTGACAACGGGGTTTGGAGTTGGGCAGCATGAAGTCACACATACTAATTCCATTTTTTTTCCCCTAGAAAACCTGAGATAAATCCCCAAAGAGAAATCAGACACATTAAAAAAAATGGAAAAAGATTCTAGGTCATTTTTTTCTAAACCAAGCCTTGGTTACAATAAGACACTTGTCTTGAAGATGACATCTACATTTCTAAGTAGAAATCAAGAACTTTCAGGCAACCTTCATACTAGACCCAATATGAGACTTTTTTCTTCAATTTTATTTAACAAAATGAAAGGAAATTAAATAACTCAGTTAAGTAAAACTCACTTTGAAGAGCTACTATTTTTTCTTTTTTTTGGTTGCATAAGGTCTTAATTGTGGCACGCAGGCTTAGTTTCCCCATAGTATGTTGGATCTTAGTTCCCCGACCAGGGATCGAACCAGAATTCCCTGCATTGGAAGGCAGATTCTTTAACACTGGACCAACTGGAAAGTCCCTGAAGAACTACTATTAAGTCTTATTACTATAATTTCATAATTGAGTAATTCCTCACCCATATTTGGGCTTCCCTTGTGGCTCAGCTGGTAAAGAATCCACCTGCAATGCAGGAGACCTGGGTTTGATCCCTGGGTTGGGAAGATCCCCTGGAGAAGGGAAAGGCTACCCACTCCAGTAATCTGGCCTGGAGAATTCCATGGACTGTATAAGTCCATGGGTTTGCAAAGAGTCGGACATGACTGAGTGAGTTTCACTTCACTTCACCTGTATTTATTAAATAATAATGCCTTTAAAGCAAATTTTACAGATCAAATATCCCTTATTTTAAATATTTTGTTTGAAATATATATATTATATTCCCATCTCTCCAGAATAGAAAGAAAACTCCTAAGAACATGATTTTCCCCCCTAAATGCTATACCACCAACATCTATAATAGTGCCTGGCACATGTTAGGTACACATTAGATATTTGTAAATGAATAAATTTGAACTTCAAGATCTTATTTGCTTTAGATAGCCCATAAACATAAAGATGATCTTTTAATTATAGAAGTTCTTTTGATAAAGACTTTTCTTTAAATTGGAGTCTGTAAAAAGAGAGATCTTCCCTAACAATGACACAAATATAAATGAAATTGTTTATGAAGAAATGAAGCACTTATTTTTTAAATAATCATAAACTTTTTCCAATTTGTATATGGTAATATTTCTCTATCATAGTTTGATTCATAATATTCAGGCTCAGTGATTTTTTTTGATGTTCCTTCAGTCAGTTTTAGTATATTTGAAACTAATATAATATTAGTTGTATTAGATAGCAGTTGTAACTAATATCTCAGGTTATTATTTAATTTTAAGCAATCTTCACTCAGATCTATTAAGGGAAATAAACTGTGACTTTGCTTAAGTGCAGGAAACTTTAAAACATTCAAGAGTTTATTGTTTTTAACTTTTTATTTTTAAATAATTACAAATTCAAAAGAACTTGTAAATAAATAATAAAATAATATGGAAAGGTCCCTTGTACTTTTCACCCAATTTCCTCAATAGCAACATCTGATAGAATTCTAGGATAATATCAATAATCTATAGACTTTATTCAGGTTTTGCCAATTTTTACATGTATTGATTCATATGTGTGTGTGTTTGTGTATGTAATTCTATACAATTTTATTACATGCATAGTTTCATGAAACCACACCACAATCAAGACATGGGCTGTTTTATTCTACCACATTAAACTAAATCCAGTGTCCTGTACCTCCAGCCTGCCCTTATCTTTTAATACACTGTATTTTACAAAATAATTCTATATTTTAATTGGTGTGTCTTTCCATAAAGGAACAAGTTTTCCTAGATTTCTGATACATGTATGTTTCCCTGTATTTTTTTTCCTACAAGGCTGTTTGTCTTTTAAAATCTTAAATGAAATGGTTATTTAATGCTTTATTTTCTGTCACACTTTCTATTGAGGAATACAGCTTTATAAATTAAAGAACAAAAAGTTTTATTTTAGAAGATGGCAGTGTGGGAATTCTGAGAGTTTGTGTTAAATAAAACAACACTTGGTTTAATCACTAGCAATTCAAATAATTAGTAGGAAATACTAATGTATTTTAGTAGTTCAATTTACCTGTAAGTTTCTACTTGTCAACATTAACACTGTTGACAATTGGAAAAAAAAAAAACCTCATACAAAATTTGAAATGGAAAATCTGATTATCAATGACATTCATGTAGCAAGGATTACTATAGCAAAGTGAGCTAGAAACAAAAAAATTATTTTTCAGTCACTCAAATTTCCTTATAGCTGTGCTTTATAGGAGAAATGTTTGTTAGCTTGCTACCTTTCACAGATTCTATTATATAAATATAGACCATGAGACTTTGATGCTGGGAAAGGTTGGGGGCGGGAGGAGAAGGGGACGACCAAGAATGAGATGGCTGGATGGCATCACCGACCCTGTGGACATGAGTTTGAGTGAACTCTGGGAATTGGTGATGGACAGGGAGGCCTGGTGTGCTGTGATTCATGGGGTCGCGGAGAGTCGGACACGACTGAGTGACTGAACTGAACTGAACTGAACCAAATATAATCATCAATTTTGACTAGCATGAAGACTATTTCTGAAGCTAAGTATTTTACATTTACATAGTTATTGCTGTTAATATTCTACATATTTAACGTATTATTTATCTTGTCTAGATAACTTTCTTTACAAAGTTTTCTAATCATTTCTCCTTATGATAAATTTATAACTTCAAACTTGTGTCATTCAAGGATCAACTGCAATCTTTTGTTTTCCAGCGTATAGTTCTTTATACTGCATTACAAAGGAAATGATGGCAACTAGTTACTTGTAAATAAGAATTCAAAATCTTAGGTAAATGCTTATCCATTAGAAAATCACTCCATCTAGTAAATGAGTTCACTGGAAAGAAATTTTGGTCCACCAAATGCATGTTATGAAACCCAGATGCCTTGTTTCAGTAAGTATGTGCTTTTAAGAGATAATATATAAATCCTAAAGAATTATATAATAGGATTTTAATTTTAAGTTTCAGTTGAAGAACAAAACATATTCCATCTGCTATGTCTCTTAACTACTCACTTATGTGAGGGAGTGAAGGTATAAAAAGTTGAAGAAAGAGATTTTGGAACCAACTATCTGTATGCCTTGGAGTCCTGCCCCCTGTGGACGTGCTGGAAATATTTTCATCTTTATCCTGAATCAAGAGAAAACCTTCACTCTACAATTTGTGGCGGAAAAACAATAAAAGAATATACTACTGACTGACTGACAGCTGAGCAGACTGGTCAGCTAGGGCAATACACAGCCAAGTTATTTGCACTGATTCCAAATTTTATTGGAACATGAATGGAAAAGAGGTGGGCTATATGTGATAAAGAAATGGTGTGGGTTCATCTTAAGAGAAATATCTGGGAAGGCTACAGACCTCAGCAGGAAGACTTGAGGAGACCTGCTGAATGCCATGAGGCTGGAGAGAAGACTGGAATAAGCTAAAAGGGAACTACTTTGCCCAGTGATAGAAACAGGTGAAAGGTGTCACAAAGGGGCAGGTAAATGCTCTCTGAAGGAGTCTGTGGGCCATCACCACAATGCCCAAGAAGTAAACATCTACTGCTCCACTCACCTCTTTTCCCTCCCTGCACGCTAACTGTGAGGAATCCAAAACCAAGTTGGCAAGACATTGAAAAATATATAAAAGTGCATGGCAATAACTAAAGGAACCTACTGTACAGCCCAGGGAACTCGACTGAATACTCCTTGATGGCTGATATAGGAAAATAATATATAAAAAAGAGTGGATATATGCATACAAAGAGAAAGCAAAGGAATTCCAGAAAAAGCATCTACCTCTGTTTCATCGACTGTGCTATAAAGCCTTTGTGTGGATCATAACAAACTGTGGAAAGCTCTTAAGGAGATGGGAATACCAGGCCATCTTACCTGTCACCTGAGAAACCTATATGCAGGTCAAGAAGCAACAGTTAGAACCTTGTATGAAAAAACTGATTGGTTCAAGATGGAGAAAGGATTACAACAGGGCTGTTTGCTGTCACCCTGTTTGTTTAACCTATACGCTGAGCACATCATGAGAAATGCCAGGCTGGATGAGTTATAAGCTAGAATCAAGATCAGCGGGAGAAACATCAACAACCTCAGATATGTGGATGATACCACTCTAATGGCAGAAAGAGCCTCTTGATGAGAGTGAAGGAGGAGAGTGAAAGAGCCGGCTTAAACTAAATATTAAAAAACAAACAAACAAACAAAGATCATGGCATCCAGCCCTGTTACTGCATGGCAAATAGAAGGGGAAAAGGTGGAAGGAGCGACACATTTCCTCTTCTTGGGCAGATGGTGACTGCAGCCATGAAATCAGAAGACGATTGCTTCTTGGCAGGAAAGCGATGACAAACCTGAACAGTGTGTTGAAAAGCAGAGACATTACTCTGCTGACAAAGGGCCAAATAGTCAAGCCTATGGTCTTCCCAGTGGTCACACATGGTTGTCAGAGCTGGACCGTAAAGAAGGCAGAACATCAAAGAATTGATGCCTTCGAACTGTGGTCTCTTGGACTGTAAGAAGATCAAACCGGTCAATCTTAAGGGAAATCAACCTTGAATACTCATCAGAAGGACTGATGCTGAAACTGAAGCTCCAGTATTTTGGTCATCTGAACAGAGGACTCATTGGAAAAGTCCCTGATGCTGAGAAAGATTGAGGGCAGAAGGAGAAGAGGGCATCAGAGGATGAGATGGTTGGATGGCATTACTGACAATGGACATGAGTTTGAGCAAACTCCAGGAGTTGCTGATAGACAGGGAGGCCTGGTGTGCTGCAGTTCATGGTGTCACAAAGAGTCAGACATGGCTGGGCAACTGAACAATAACAACATATATGTATGCATGACTGATTCACTTTACTGTACACCTGAAACTAACACAACATGGTAAATCAACCATAAGCTAATAATTTTTTAAAAATGCATGGCAGAGAAATAAGAAAACAAACCACACCTTCCAGCTTGTCACTGGGACACGCTAGGGGATGGAGGAGATATGGAGAAGGAAAGTATGACACTGTTTGCTGCTGTTATGTCCAACACTTTGTGACCCCATGGACTATAACCTGCCAGGCTCCTCTGTCCATGGGATTCTCTAGGCAAGAGTACTGGAGTGGGTTTCCGTTTCCTTCTCCAAGGGGTCTTCCCAACCCAGGAATCAGGAAGACAGTACTTTAAATACATTTAGAGTTTTAGATTATTATTGGACACATTAATTACTGAGAGGAGGGTCTTCTGCCTTCTGAAGGTGATCCAAAGGGTCACCAGCTGTATATTACATTTCATGGAGAAACTGAGGAACAATAGCACCACACTCTTAAAACAAAAGTGGGAGGTAAGTTTGAGTTACGATTGTATTATATAAGTGCTTATTTATTTAATCCTTATAACTATTGGGTTGGTCAAAAAGTTGAAAGATTTTACAGAAAAATCCGAATGAAACCTTTGGTCAACCATATTAAATAATTACCTTAATAACTAATGTACTCCAGAATTAGTTATATAAATAAGCAAGGAAGCTAAATACATTTAATCCTCTCCAATAAATGCAAACATACAGGCAGAACTTATCAAATTTAAGTGTATTTGAGTCTAAAAGCCATGCCCTTTACATGATTGCACTTTGGAAAATGTATATACACATGGTCTATTTTGCTTTGTCTTCATGTCAAAGAAGTTGTTTTGTAAAGAAATTCGAAAGAAGGTGGACTTGTTTGACAAGTAAAATACACGGACTATCTAAACTCAACTGGTCTTGAAAGGAACTAAAATGAAAAAAAAAAACAAACACATTTCCCAGTTTTTCCCTTCTTGTGACTTACAATTGCATATTAAACCCATTGCAGTAATAATACTTCACAAGCAATATTCTTTAAGTTTCAGTGGAAAAACAGTGCTTTAGGAAACATGTCATGGAATACTGATTCAACTAGAGTATTTTTAAACTCAATTATAGTACTAAATAGCTTTTTCAACTTTTAAGGAAATTTAAATTTTGTTATACCCCTTTTTGTCACACAATTCAATTTTTTTTTTCAGTTTTATTTTCCACTAGATTTCTGTTACAATTCAATAATTTCAGCATTTCTATTTTGAGAAATTATAGATAATTAACTACTCTCTGTCCCTCCAGATTGATTTAAATTATTATAGAAAATGGGATTCAAAGTTTTTAATGTTCACTAGGGGGGAAAACACATTGACGGTAATTATTAGTAATTAAACGCTTTTAAAATTAGGAAGATAAATATAGTGCTATCCTGACATTCAGATTCCTCAGAGTCACAAAGGAGGAGACTTTAAGAGATAGCTTAATGGAATGGAAGCTTATTGTAAAGAAACAGAGGGAATTCTATAGAAGAAGAATGATTCCAATCACATGCCTGGAGGCTGTAAGCAGTGCAGGCTCCTGGAAAAACTGCTCTAGTTTCCACCCAAGCTGGAGGATCCACCCCTTCCTTTGCACTGACTTCCTATGTACAAAGACAGGAATGTGTATGGGAACTTACCTAATTGGTTAACACTACACCAGAGAGCAGGGCTCTGGAGGGCAGGTTAGACCACCACATCAGAAATGGCTGTGTTCCCTTGTGTGCAGTGTAACATAGGGTTTCCTCCCGGTTTCAGGCTGGCCAATGTCAGCATGCCGGTACTGCAGCTAGAGTTTCCCATAAGGAAGCACACTGGCACCTCAGCCAAAAAGAATGAGGACTGTGTCTTCCCTAGTGGTCCAGTGGCTAAGATTCTGTTCTCAGTGCAGGGGGCTCTGGTTCAATTCCTGGTCAGGGAACTAGATCCTGCATCCTGCAACTAAGACCTGGCACAGTCAAATAAATAAATGAGTATTTATTTTAAAAAGACAGGAAAAAAAATGTATAAGAACAGAAAATTAGGGGAGTAGATGACCATGTCCCTAAGAATGCATTTATGCAAATGAAAGGTGTTGAGACACCTTCTCCATGGGTTCCTCATATTTCCATAAAGCTTGTGAACAGAGATCCTTTTTCTTAGACTATCTTTTTAAAGATATCGGTACAGTCAATATCCTCAAAAGATAAAAACAGTATCTCCCTTCAGAGCAATGGGCAGACATGCTTGCTGTTCAGTGTAAAATATTTGTTTTTTCTTAATACAGTGTTCACCTACTGGAATGGAACTTGCTGTGCAAACAGGTGTCAGTGGACCCTCATCACGCCACAATGAGGGAACTGGGGTTTGGAGATTGCTATGAGTAAAAAGGCCCTTCGTCTCTGGCTCCAGAGTCCATGTCTTCTGCCAGTAACCATAAAGCTATGGCAAGCCATCATGTTAGCCTGTAAATAGGGTCAAATCTCAGTCTGCTCAGACTCTGTCACAATTCTTAGGAGAGGGTTGCAAAGATCAGTAAATGTTTTCATACAATATTCGTTCACTCTTTAATATATAAGCCAAGCACCATGCTAGGCCCCACAGTGTAGAAGAGTGGCTAAGTGTTTTCCTGTCATCCAATATAACCTTCAAATTCTGATTCTATCATTTATTTGTTGTCTCAACTTCCTTGCCTACAAAATGAATATTAAAAAAAATCTACATAGCAGTGTACATCATGTATCCAAATATCTAATACTGTATCTGCCTTATATTCATCAATTGATCAACAACTATTATTATTGTTATACTTATTAGTCATAATACAAATATATATTAAAGATACAATAATAAACCTTATTAGAATGTGTCAGTTTGAAGACAGAGTTCCTTTCTCAGGTTACCATGGTAACATAATGCCACAACAATGGGAACAGGGAAGGGGCTGACAAATATCATTGTCATTCCCCCTCCTTCTCTTCCTTACATTCTCTCCGTTTTTCCTTTTTTTGTTGGGGCCACTTTGTAGAGTTCCTAGCCTTTGTCACAGACTAGACTAAAAGATGGAGAAGGCAATGGCAACCCACTCCAGTACTCTTGCCTGGAGAATCCCATGGACGGAGGAGCCTGGTAGGCTACAGTCCATGGGATCGCACAGAGTCAGACACGAGTGAGGCGACGCATCAGCAGCAGCAGCAGACGAAAGATTATATGCATGGAATCAGACTGTTTTCTGGCATCCTAATATTTCATTTCTGCAAAACCAATCAAACTGGCCTGGCATTCTGTCCAACGTGGTTACAAAGAAGCCATTTGAGGCCAAACGTATAATTATTTCATTCCAGTATTTTTGTTACAGGCTTTCAACTCTGCTGCATGTACCTAGTTTTTTAAACGGTGGATATGCTAATCATTCATTTTTATAGCATCATTATATTTTGTATGTGTCATAAATTTTTGTGAATGAAAACAAACATTCCACATGGCAACTTGAAAATAAATTTTAAGAGTTTACTGCAGTCTGATAAGAAAAAGCCCATTAAGAGTGAGTTTTTTTTAAGAGACTCAGGTGGTAAAAATGCTCAAACTAACAGTACGGTGACCATTTGGATTAAAACTAGCCCTATTTATTTTATTTAAGTCTTCCCATTCTCCATCTTCATAGTCATTCCTTGCTCCTTGCCTGGAATACCTCTTTATCGCCACAGTCAAAATCAGACCCATTTAAAAATACTTTTTAAAAATAAAATAGAGCCTTTCGTTGCCACCACCACCTTGATATCTGAGCCCAGCTGGTGAAGGTCATTTCTCCTTTCTTACACACCCATTTTATCTTCTCAAGCAATTAATCATATTCTTCCTTATAATTAGTCATAGATGTAGCAATATCTCCCTCTGTTACACTGTAAATCACCATGAGAAGAAGGTTTATAGTTTAATTATGTTTTATGACTTACAGTAGTAAGGAGTCAGCATTATTCATAGAATGTATCCTAAGTGAAGAGTATTAAATTAGAAATAATAAAGCAATAGGGAGCCATGGCTAACAATGATAATTACACTAATGTTTATTGAGAATTTACTTTGAGTCAGTCATTGTGCTAAGTACTTTACCTGAATTTTCATTTGATACTCACAACAACCTTTGAGATTACCAATATCATTATTCCCATTTTAGAGTTAAAGAAAGGTAAACTTAACACAAGTAAATAATTTCCCTCAAGGTCATACAGCAAGGTAGGGGTAAAGTCACGTTAAGAGTCCATGCCATTAAGTTATTTTGTCAGAAACCAAAATAGAATATAGACACATTAGAAATTTACCACCATGCCTATTTAAGAACAGAGCTCTAAGCAATATTTCCAGTCCATTAAATAGTCTGTAATTGTATGAATGACAAATGCAAAGTTTTACATAGTGACGCACTGGACAAAAAGCTTTTATTGCCTTGACACCTAAAAATATATATTTTTAAATCACAAATTACACATGATCATTTTTAAAGTATCATTTAAAGTGGTAAAAATGACAGATTTCTAACAGTGTACAATTAACCCCATGAATACTTTATGAGACCTTCATGGAACAATAAAAATCATCATGGCTCTGGGAACACCATAATACATCTTATATAGCCTAACAAAATTTTATTCTGCATTAAGTTCAGTGGAATAATAGAAAGTGATCTGTATAATTCATTTTGACATGAGAACATTATTTTATTTGCATTTTCATATAGTGCTCATCAAAAAACTTGGAAAAGAATAGGATCACCGTCCCTATGAAGACCACATAATTTAAATGGCTCAATTTAATTCTACAGGGGTATGTTAGGTGGTGCTTTGCAGAAAACAAACCTTAACCTAATAATAATTTAAATATCAACTCTCAATCAAATGTCATCATATGGGCTCTGATGAACATTGGTTAATTTAATTAATTCATCAAATCTTTATTAGGCACTACCCTCTGAAATAATTTATTAGTTGCTTGAAACACAGACTCTTAAAATACCATTGCTGCTGCTTAGGCACTCATGGTCTAGAAATGGTAACTAGAGGTGCGAATAAGCCAGGGTGATGGTGTGTATTTTATAACAAAAGTATATACAGGCTGAAATGGGAGCCTATAAACATGATCAGTTCTAACTAGAGGAATAACAAAGTTTCACTGGGTGAAAATCTTGAAAACAATTTGAGTCTGGAAATGAGGGGTAAAAAAGATATATATTATATATATATATTTTAATGGGAATGGGGTTAAAGAGAAGGGAGGAAGGCATATCAGACAATGGGAAAAGCTTAAGCAAAGAGACAGAGACTAGAAAATAGTCTCCCATGTAGTGGGGATGACAGATTGGACTATGGGGTGTAAGAAGGGATAAAAGTGTGATGAGGGGAATATTTGGAAAGATAATGAAGAACTAGATCATGGAGAGCTTTGTTAAAGGCATTATCGTGCTTGTACTTTATTCAACAGATATCTCAGAGGCCATGAAAATGCCCAGGCAAATGACTTACAGAACGAGATGTAGATTTGAAAGAAAATAGCACTGGCAATCCAGAGTGGGGAGGCTGGATCAGAAATATGGAGATGTGAAGAATGGGAAAATGGTAGAGGTCTACATTAGCCCAGATCAGGGTCAACTGATAATTTACAAGAGGGAGAAACCAGACCAAGGTATTTCCAGAGTACACATTTTAGAAAGATTTGATTTCTTTTTGTTGTGATGCTGACTGGAAGACAATACTGACATTTAGTATTTAAAACATGTATTAGTCTCCTATTGCTGTTGTAAAAACTAACCATAAACCTAGTAACTTAAAACAGCACAGATTTATTATTTTACCATTCTGGAGATCAGAAGTCTTAAATAGATAGGCAGGGCTGTATTCCTTTTGGAGGCTATAGAGAAGAATCCTTTTTTATGCCTTTGCCACTTTCTAGAAGCTTCCCACATTTACTGTCTCACGGTTCTGCATCACTCTGACCTCTCTCTCCTTTCACCACATATCTGATGCTGACCCTCTTTTCCTCCCTCATATAAGATAACCCTGTGACTGCAACAGGCCCACTCCGATAATCCAGGATAACGTCTCCATCACAAGATCATTAATTCAATTGCACCTGCAAGGTCTCTTTTGTCATTTATATTCATAGGTTCTGAGCATCAGGACATGGACATCTTTGGAATATGTGAAAGTGAGTGTTAGTAGTTTGGTTGTGTCCAACTCTTTGCAATCCCGTGGACTGTAGCCTGCCAGGCTCCTCTGTCCATGGAATTCTCCAGCAAGAATATTTGAGTGGGTAGCCATTCCCTTCACCATTCCCAAATAACAAAGCATGGCCCCATCATTTGCACGACTTTAGAATGCTCCTCTGGACACTTACAAAAGTGAAAAGAATTGTTTCTAGTTACATGAACCTAGAGCCTAAATCCATTTAATATGAACATGCAAAATAATTTTCAAAGTTTAATATATATTGATTTTTCTTATAACCCAACTATGTGCAATTCAAAAAAAGATGCTGGCTTCATTTGAAATTTTAATAAAATTGCCTCATTTGCAATTTTACAAACACCTTTTCACCATTTTAGAAAATCAAATCACCTGAGCTCTGCCACTTCTAGAATGGAATTACCAGTGCTCTACACCTGTCTGCAAATCAACCAACACAAAATTTTCTGTTCTGGATGTTACATAATGGAAAAGTCCATGGGTGGGTCTAGCTTAAATCAAGAGGCATAAAGCAAGGTGCCAGATTCAGTTTCACTGTCTCTGGGCTTGGCTCAGTTCTGCTTTCCTTCCTGAGTGACTTCATTCTCACATTATATAAATACCAGAAACTCTAGTTTCACAGCCCGTCAGTTTCAAATCCAGCTGGATTTCCTATCACTCAAACAAAATCAGGGAGGTAAACTCCACCAATCCTCACTGATCAATCTAAGGCACATATACGTTCATCTCCAAACTAACCAACGAGGCTTGGGGAATGACCGTATTGAGTAGCTTAGGTCCAAGTCTAGAGATTCATGGCCAATCCAAGGATCTAGGAATACTTGATGCAGATAAGTCAAGGCCGTGATGGATTCCAGGAGGAAAATCTGAGCCCTATTTAAAGGCAGATGATGGATGCTAGAACTGGACATGGAACAACAGACTGGTTCCAAATTGGAAAAGGAGTATGTCAAGGCTGTATATTGTCACCTTGCTTATTTAACTTATATGCAGAGTACATCATGAAGAACACTGGGCTGGAAGAAGCACAAGCTGGAATAAAGATTGCTGGGAGAAATATCAATAACCTCAGATATGCAGATGACACCACCCTTATGGCAGAAAGTGAAGAGGAACTAAAAAGCCTCTTGATGAAAGTGAAAGAGGAGAGTGAAAAAGTTGGCTTGAAGCTCAACATTCAGAAAACGAAGATCATGGCATCTGGTCCCATCACTTCATGGGAAATAGATGGGGAAACAGTGGAAACAGGGTCAGACTTTATTTTTTTGGGCTCTAAAATCACTGCAGATGCTGATTGCAGCCATGAAATTAAAAGATGCTTACTCCTTGGAAGGAAAGTTATGACCAACCTAGATAGTATATTAAAAAGCAGAGACATTACTTTGCCAACAAAGGTCCATCTAGTCAAGGCTATGGTTTTTCCCGTGGTCATGTATGGATGTGAGAGTTGGACTGTGAAGAAAGCTGAGCACCGAAGAATTGATGCTTTTGAACTGTGGTGCTGGAGAAGACTCTTGAGAGTCCCTTGGACTGCAAGGAGATCCAACCAGTCCATTCTAAAGGAGATCAGTCCTGGGTGTTCATTGGAAGGACTGATGCTAAAGCTGAAACTCCAATACACCTCATGCGACGAGTTGACTCACTGGAAGAGACTCTGATACTGGGAGGGATTGGGGGCGGGAGGAGAAGGGGATGACAATGAGATGGCTGGATGGCATTACTGACTTGGTGGATATGAGTTTGAGTGAACTCCGGGAGTTAGTGATGGACATGGAGGCCTGGCGTGCTGTGATTCATGGGGTCGCAAAGAGTCGGACATGACTGAGCGACTGAACTGAACTGAAGACAACAATGGCTGATGCTGATAACATCAATTAAAAACACAAAATCTGTCATTTATTGTGCTTGAGAGTTTAACTTTCAAAAATCACTTACAGTTAACATTAAAAATGGTGAAGGACCAGATAAATTGCAAAAAATGAATGCAATTTTTCTTCAGTTGCAACTGCTTTACATTATGAAAATTTAAAAAGGAACATTTTGTCAAGAATCAGAAAAAAGGAATAAAATTGACTTAGTTATATAAATATAATTGCAATTATTTATTTTATGTACATCTGAGAGCAGTCAATCCACTAGAATATAAGTGTCATAGGGGCAGAATTTTCTTCTCTGCTTGTTTCATTGCTAAATCCCCCTAAAAGAAGATGTGGTACAAAATAGGCATTGCATTATTATTCCTCGATTTAATGAGTCAATAAACGATTCTACCGAATTCTCTCTAAACTTTGCCATATCAATGAACGTCAGCCTAATGATCAAGTTGTTCAAAGTACAAGTAGAGAAAGTACCTTTCAAAATGAAGAGTTAGGGGCTTAACATCCACATCTATGTGCAACAGTGGCAGTATTCAGTTCAGTTCAGTTCAGTTGCTTGTTGTGACCGACTCTTTGCAACCCCATGAATCACAGCACGCCAGGCCTCCCTGTCCATCTCCAACTCCTGGAGTTCATTTAACTCATGTCCACAGAGTCGGTGATGCCATCCAGCCATCTCATTCTCTGTCATCCCCTTCTCCTCCTGCCCCCAATCCCTCCCAGCATCAGAGTCTTTTCCAGTGAGTCAACTCGTCGCATGAGGTGGCCAAAGTATTGGAGTTTCAGCTTTAGCATCAGTCCTTCCAATGTTCATTATAGGGGACTGGAATGCAAAAGTAGGAAGTCAAGAAACACCTGGAGTAACAGGAAAATTTGGCCTTGGAGCACGGAATGAAGCAGGGCAAAGTGGCAGTATTACCTAGACATATTACCTAGCTATATTACCTAATATGTAATATCTTTGGCCAAGATTCTGAAGTAAAATATTCTCAGAGTCAAAAGATGCATTTTGAGCTTCTATAAAGACACAACAGTGCTACTGTACAAATACTAATGAGAACATAGTATCAAACAGCTGAGATAGCAATGAATAATTTTCTTGAATGTGAAATATGCTAAGAGCCTTAAACATTTTATTTCACTGAATCTTCATCAGAACTCTAGGATAGGACTAATATACTTTTCACTATAGGTGAGGAAATTGAGACTAAAGGATCTTAATTAACCTCCTTCAGTTCACGTTAGCAAGTGACAAACAAGGCTCCGAAATCACATCTGTTTGCAGAGCTCATGTATTTAATCACCATGTAACCTATTTCATGGGCTTCCCTTGTGGCACAGCTGGTAAAGAACTCGTCCACAGTGAGGGAGACCTGGGTTCGATCCCTCGGTTGGGAAGTTCCCCTGGAGAAGGGAAAGGCTACCCACTCCAGTATTCTGGCCTGGAGAATTCCATGGACTGTATAAGTCCACGGGGTTGCAAAGATTTGGACACAACTGAGAGACTTTCACTTAACCTGCTCCACAGAACTTAAGCAGTTCATACAGTGGAAATACAATATGGAAGGTTTTGGGGTTTTCTGGTTTGTGTTTAGTAATAATGTTTGTCCAAAGAAAGAAACAAAATGAAAACATATATATATACACCATGAAATAAGCCTCCCTTACTTTGCTTCACACAATTTGATACACACACATGTACATATGCACATATAAAGATACAAGATTCTAAGACTCCATTGTAACATTTAAATTCTAAGCAATATAGCAAAGTACAAGAAAAGAAATAGGCTTGTAGTAGGTAAAGTGGATCAGTTGAAAGAGCACAAGATTTAGAAACAAGGAAAAACAGCAATTGAGATCCCACTGCTCCCTCAAAAAATAAAAATAATGTAATCTCTTCTTCTGGAAAAGGAAGGATAAATAATACTTGAATCTTACCTATCTCAAAGAGATGCAAGAGGATTAAAATATGTAAAAATAAACCTTAGATATATCTTCAGATTTTCACAGATTCTTCATGTAAAACATTACCCTTTGTTGCTCATTTTATTTCCTTTCTTAAAGACAATAGTTCTGATTGCACTGACAATCATTGTTCTATGTGATGTTCCCCATTGTAATGTGTTATTGAATGAGATTTTTTAAGAAATATTTTTTGAGAGCAAGAGAGCAAGAGAGAGTGAACAAAAATGAATATGATATGTTTTATTGTTGTTCACTTGATCAAAGCCCAAAAGAGACATGTTTTTTCCATCACCTTCAAAGATGAAGTGCTATTCTGGACCACTAGTGCTCATGAGAGGATTACACAGTCCATTAGTTCTCAAAGTATCTCAAAAATGTCAAAGTATCCCAGATCTTTAGCAGCCTCAACCAGAGAATGTGTTAGAAATGCAAATTTGTGGATCCCACCTGGACCTAATTGAATCAGAAACTCTTCAGTTTTAGCTAATGTTCCATGCGATTCTGGGGCAAAATAAAATTTGAGAACCACTCTTCTACTCAACAGTGGTATAAAAACATCATTCTCCTCTTACTCAGTCTAATAAAGACCCTCTGTTGTTGTTTAGACGCTTAGTCATGTCCAACTCTTTTGCGATCCCATGGACTGTGCCAGGCTCCTCTGTCAATGGGATTTCCCAGGCAAGAATACTGGAGTGGGTTGCCATGTCCTTCTCCAGGGATCTTCCCGACCCAGGGATTGAACTCAAGGCTCCTGCTGCATTTCCTGCATTGCAGGTGGATTCTTTACCGCTGAGGCCCCTGGGAAGTCAATAAAGACTCCATATTGAAAAAAAAAAAAAGACTCCATACTGAAAATGAATAAAAGAATTGTTTTCATGGTTTGACATTGCTAAAAAAGGGGAAAGTCACAACAGATACTCTTCCAATTTGGTGTGCATTAAACAATGGGGTCGCGGAGAGTCGGACACGACTGAGCGACTGAACTGAACTGAACTGAAACAATAACAATGATTACTAAAGCCTTACTTACACAGAGCTCCTTCTCTGACTCTGTGTCAGACTTTCTTGCTTGCCTCTTACAAGGACTCTTGTGATTATATTAGGTCCTCCTAGATAATCTAGGGTAACCTCTCCATCTCAAATCCTTAACTTAATCATATCTGCAAACTCTCTTTGGTCATGTAAGGTAAGACAGTTCCGGTGCTGGAGATCTGACATCTCTGAGGGATCATTACTGTGAATACTACACTATTTTAGAACATGCAAAAATATAAACTAAAGATGATGAAAGTGAAAGAGGAGAGTGAAAAAGTTGGCTTAAAGCTCAACATTCAGAAAACTAGGATCACGGCATCTGGTCCCATCACTTCATGGCAGATAGATGAGGAAACAGTGGAAACAGTGGCTGATTTTACTTTTCTGGGCTCCAAAATCACTGCAGATGGTGATTGCAGCCATGAAATTAAAAGATGCTTACTCCTTGGGAGGAAAGTTATGACCAACCTAGACAGCATACTAAAAAACAGAGACATTGCTTTGTCAACAAAGGTCCATCTAGTCAAGGCTATTGTTTTTCCAGTGGTCATGTATGGATGTGAGAGTTAGACCATAAGGAAACCTGAACGCCGAAGAATTGATGCTTTTGAACTGTGGTGTTGGAGAAGACTCTTGAGAGTCCCTTGGACTGCAAGGAGATCCAACCAGTCCATTCTAAAGGAGATCAATCCTGGGTGTTCATTGGAAGGACTGATGCTCACGCTGAAAATCCAGTACTTTGGCCACCTAATGCGAAGAGCCGACTCATTGGAAAAGACCCTGATGCTGGGAAAGATTGAGGGCAGGAAGAGAAGGGGTCAACAGAGGATGAGATGGTTCGATGGCATCATCGACTCGATGGACATGGGTTTGGGTGGACTCCGGGAGTTGGTGAATGACAGGGAGGCCTGGCGTGCTGCAGTTCATGGGATCGCAAAGAGTCGGACACGACTGAGCGACTGAACTGAACTGAAAAATATAAAACAGACTTCTTAGGAAGAGGGGTTTTTTTCCAGTTAAACAATGCAGTTCTTTTAAATGTCGTGCTTTGTGCAAATGTGTTTTTATGTGTGAGCAGTTGACTGCCATATTTAAGAAAAGTAAATATATTTCAAATTTAAAAATTAACCACTTCTGCTCTGTAAAAGAACACAATCATTTGGTGAAAAATTTGCAGGTAAAAAATAAAAAGGTCTATTCAACTGGAGACAGAACTAGAATGTGTGAGAAAATTACAGTGTAACTGTAGCGAGGAAAAATCATTTGTTAAGAATTACATCTATTTTAATTCTGAATGTACTGAAATGACCATTCAATAAATCATCATAATGAGTCAGTAAAACAAGTGATTTAAGGCAAAACAACTTTGTTATTTCCAAAAGAAAAGAGAAAGGCACCCTTAGCCACATAGCCAGCAATGTGCCATGAATCATGGAATGTTCTCCAATTGGTAGAACTGCGTTTCCTCTTTTTCTTCATCTCCACTGAAGCAGAATTCAGCTCAGTTGACTGTACAGTCATCTCTCTTTTCAGGCAAGCGGAGATGCATTCTCCTTGACAGAGCCCTACTTCCTCTACTGCCAGCCTTCAATTTAATTGTAAAGAGAGTAAAGATGCTGAAAAGACTGATGAGTCAGGAACTATCAAAACCATTAAATCCAAACCCAAAGAAGAAAATGGTGAATCATTCTGCAGTTCTGAAATGGAGTGCTTTCTGGACTTCCTCAACATCATTTGAATCATTGTCCAGCCTCCTTCTGTTTGTCAGTGACAGAAATCTGAACTACTGGCCAAAAGATTTATGACTTTGATAGAGGGGGACAATAACAATGCAGCCGAAAGTGTGCACATTTTCAAACTAACGCCTATTCATCACATAGAAAAGAAAGATCTGTATTGCCTCTTCAAGCCCTGATATAATCATCAGATTTAAGTAAGCATGGATCGTTTACCTAGTTAAATTGCCAGAGAAGGAAAAAAAATCAAATGTAACAGAAGTTCTTCTTTTAGTAACTACCATAAAAGCTCAAGATTTTCCATTAAAAATTAAAGGTAATGATTAAGGTAATGATTCATAATAAATATATTTATAACAGTTGAGGAATCCCTTTGAAGCTGCCGTTTCTCGAGGTTTCACATTTATTTATGAAAGAGTAGGACAATGGTTTCCAAAGTGTGATCCCTGAACCAGCAGTATCAGCATCACCTGGGGACTGGTTAGAAAAGCAAATTATCAGATGCTACCGGGATCTACAGAATCAGAAATTCCAGGTCTGGGGCCCAGAAAATTGGGTTTCTCTAGCTTTCCAGGGAATTCTGATTCAGGCTAAAGTTTTAGAACTAGGAAGATAAAGTAAAGAAAAGCATTATATGAGGCAATATACTATTTCAAGAAAAAAATTTAATGTTCCCATTTTTACATGGAACATACACTGGAATCTTATTAAAAGAAGCTGCTCACATATAGTTTCCAAATTCTAGCAACTACCATTTTTCTATTTCTCTCTCTGCATGGGAAACTCCAGGGTACAATATGTGGAATTTTCAATTATTGAATTGCATTTTGCTTTTACTTGTAGCTACAAAGCTTAAGAAATAATAAACTGATTAAGCTCATCCCACTCATAACTCACTTGGTAGGCTTTCCAAAGCACTTGGATATATATTTTATATGACATACTGTGTTTTGCAATAAAGCAGTGAAAAAACAAACAAACCCAAATTCAAAACATAAATAAGTAGTGACTTGTCACTATGACAAAAGGATCACCATCATTTTTCTTTAAAAATTAATTATCTTAGAACATTTTAAGTACAATATGACAACTTGTATTAATTTTGAACCTGAAGTCTTGGTACATAAGCTGAGATTCCTGGATTTTTTCATGCCTCCTTATACATAGTACAGAACCTCGTCAACTGAATTTAGTAAATAAACCCACCACGATTTAAATAAATCAACTCTTACATACATTTTCAACAGAGAAGTTGTTTCCTGTACTTTACCAGAGTAAAATATCCAATATTCTATATCATTAAAACCACAATTACTATAAATCTATTTCTGAAACTTTGTGTTTTAAATGATAGTAAAATACTAACAAAAGTCATTTACTGTTTGCCAACTTCCCATGTAAAGATGGTTATTATGTCTTACTTTAGTTCAGAAGTTTTCATTTGATATGCACTACAATTTCTATGTCCTCATATATAATCAATTTAATATAAATATCACATGCATTTTAAAATATCTTTTCATATATTCCATTTTTCCTCTTGACATATATATTTCCCATTTGGCTCTAGGTGACACGTGGCTACTGGTTATTGTCACCCACACTGAAACCATTTTGTAAACAGAGTATATGTCATTACAATTTAAAATTTGCAGTATATCTCTCAGCCATCAATTTACTCTCATAGCTTGAAAATAATTGAAATAGCCTCAGCTACTTTGCTTGAGCAAATTTACAAGAATAGAGTGGCCTTGTAATCATCATTCTCAAAAATAAGGAAAGGATGGCCTTGTAATCACCACTAGTGATAATATGGAAAATGTAATCAGATCAATCAAAAATCAAACAAATCAATCTGGAAAGACTTCATTAGGAGAGTTAGTAGACATAAGGTAGGAATTTTCTCTTCTTTCATAAAACAGAACACTAGAAAATGATGCAGGGAGAGCTATTTATTCATTATTCTTAACAATACAGAAAGTCCTTAGGTACTGATTCTGTTCCTTTCATTAAGTGGATGAAACTAGAAAGTGACAAGACGTATTACCCACATATGGAATAAAGAGCTAAGTTAAAAAGCTTTCTTCAGAATATTTTTATTTAAATATTTATAATTCTTATTTATATTTTGAATAGTTACACAGTTACCACAATGCATAATACTGATTTGCATAGGGAATTTGAGTAAAACCCTTTGCCTACCCAAAACACTTTCAGTTCAGTCACTCAGCTGTGTCCTACTCTTTGTGACCCCATGGACTGCAGCATGCCAGGCCTCCCTATCCATCACCAACTCCCAGAGTTTACTCACACTGATGTCCATTGAGTCGGTGATGCCATCCAACCATCTTATCCTCTATTGTCCCCTTCTCCTCATGCCTTCAGTCTTTCCCAGCATCAGGGTCTTTTCAAATGAGTCAGTTCTTGTCATCAGGTGGCCAAAGCATTGGAGTTTCAGCTTCAGCATCAGTCCTTCCAATGAATATTCAGGACTGATTTCCTTTAGGATGGACTGGTTGGATCTCCCTGCAGTCCAAGGGCCTCTCAAGACTCTTCTTCAACACCACAGTTCAAAAGCATCCATTCTTCAGCACTCAGCTTTCTTTATAGTCCAACTCTCACATCCATACATGACTACTAGAAAAACCATAGCCTTGACTAGACGGACCTTTGTTGGCAAAGTAATGTCTCTGCTTTTTAATATGCTGTCTAGGTTGGTCATAACTTTCCTCCCAAGGAGTGTCTTTTCCTTTCACGGCTGCAGTCACCATTTGCAGTGATTTTGGAGCCCAAAAATCCCTTTAGCACAGTTTTTTTAAGTGTGGGCCTTGGACTTTTTAAGTCACAATCTCTGAGGAAGAGGCTCAAGAATTTGTGATTGAAATAATTATTCAGGGGATTATTAAGTACACTGGGATATGAGACTCTTTTGAGATGAAAGGTACCTCAAGCCAGTCGCCATGGGTGGGTTTACCAGCAAACCCATGACTTCCTTTT
Organism: Moschus berezovskii; assembly: GCF_049115385.1. Taxonomy (NCBI): domain Eukaryota; kingdom Metazoa; phylum Chordata; class Mammalia; order Artiodactyla; family Moschidae; genus Moschus; species Moschus berezovskii. Next base: position 26,444,433 of record NC_142488.1, on the reverse strand, counting down.
TCTGCAAGAAATATGAGTGTGTGTTTGTGTGCATGTGTGTGTGTGAGAGAGACAACAATTTCCCTTCTCAGTCTGTGGCCAAATAAATGCTCTTGTGTCAAATTCACTAGTTCCTTTTTCACTGCCTCCCTACTTGGTCCTGATTCTCCATCCTTTAAGTGAGATCTTAAAGACAGTTATCCAATAGCTTTCTAGTGACCTCAACCATCTTTAACATGATTCCTCAATTCTTTGGGCTTGTTGTTATTCAATCACACAAGACTCATTGCTCTTCTCTATAAAATGCTTCACCTCACAAGCTATACTTCACTGCTATCAACACTACATTATGACATTAAAGTGCCAGAAATGAGAACCACCTAGAGGAGAACAAGAATTTACATCTTCAACAAGTTCCCATATTATTCTATTGTGTCTGGCCCAGGAACTACACTTTGAGAATCACTGTTATAAGTACTGAACTGAAAGCCGTGGATATAGTTTAAGATCACACAATTCCCCTTAGAAACAAATTCTATATCTAGGCCTTAGATGTACTTATATAGTATTAAAGGGAGTTTAAACTTGAAAAATTTCAGTCATACAGCAAACTGAACCTTTTGAAAAGAAAAAAGTAGTAATTTTCTTGATGTAAAAGGAACCACATGTGTGCTATTAAGCTTAATTTAGTCAAACTAGCTGAATGGTTCATAAAAACCTTGAGTTATTAAACACATCTTGAGGTTATTATTGGCAAAATGAATCATTATTTAGAATTTGGTAAGAAATTTAAAACAAGTTGAAAAGCACTATTTGAACACAAATTCATATTTTCTCAGTTAAGAAGATGCTATTTTCCCCACAAAACACACACACAATAAACATTCAAAAGCATTCAATGCTATGCTGAAAGCAAAATAAATGGTTTTTTCCCTCTTCCTCTATTTGCCATTTGTACTGACATTTAGAAACATAGATGTGATATTTAGTTTGCTCTCAGATAATTATTTTTGTATGTCTACAGTCTTAATTTTGCATGCCTAATAAATTACTGATTGAACACTTTATTTCCCAAATTTTCACTAACTTTACCTCTATTTATGCATTCCATAATTATTGATAGTGCTCACTTATAGCTATAGACTTTATCTTTACTCTGATTTCATCATTTTCCTTATGAAATGTTTCTTTTTTTAAATCATACTCACATAAAGGCAACTGAATTGATTTTAACTTAAAATTTTGAATTCTCTAGATACTATGGGTACATGATTTATATTTTTTGACTTTATGACAATCATGATACCATTCCTACCACTTGCTGGGAAAGTAGAAAGTCTAATGTCCATTTGACATGTGAAAAAAATTAAGATCCAGAGTAGTTCACGTCATCCACACAGACCTGAATTTTAATTCTAGCATACATGCTCTTTCGATTTTACCCTATGACTTCAGTATAATGGATACAACATTTAGTAAAAATGAGTAAACCATGATCCATAGAAAATTCAAATCATAGTCATACTTTGTTAAATGTAATTTCTTACCAATGACTTAATAATCACCCATATTTTTGTGTCCTTAAAGCATGTAGTACAATGGCTGGGAGAAAGGGTAATTCTTAATAATAACATTTTCCTGAAGTTATCTCAGTATCTCATATAAAACTAAAATATGTATCTCTAATACAAGAAGTAATTATATGATCATACTGACTTTCAAGAAATATTATCGGGTGTTGGAATGTTATGCATTACTTCTTCATAACTTACAGTGATTTTTCTATTTACTTTCCTAAATTGCTATAAACATTGTGTACCAATCACTTCTATTCTACATATATGTTGCATATTTGCTAATTACATTTATCATTTTTCTACTAAAGAACACTTCCAAATAATTCATCAAGCAGCGCTGGGAATATTTGTATAATCCAAAATTATATAGGTATGTAGAACTTCTAAACTGAAAAAGAAAAATCAGAGTTGCAAGTCACTTCAATACCATCCTTCAACTTCCTATCTAGCCTTTGCCAAATTCTCATAGCAAGCCTGGAAAACATATCTAATCTGTGTCTTTCTGATGAATAATAAGATGCAGAGGTGGTGTCTAGTTTTTTCTTTTGTCAGATAAGGAAGGGCCTGTACAGCATTGCATGAGAAAATGCCAAGAAATACTGGCTATTTTCAGATAGGCATGTATTTCTAGGGAAAGTGATTTCTATATGAATTGAATTTTAGAAATATTTTAGAAAGAGGGATTCTACAGCAAGTTGACTTGAAAAAGGCAAAAGATCATTGTGGATAACATAAAAATATGAATATCCACAATGTAAAATATTTTATTTCCATGTAAAATCAGCATTATCTTTGTTGAATTGTATGTAATCTGCACAGAATTTTCTTCTAATATTAGCACGTTCCTTATAGAATTTCTATTATATAGTAAGATAGCTGCTCCAGGTTACATGGAAAACATGGTTTAAATTGAAACCTAAAGTCCATAAGAAGGACTTCCAGGAGTAATTTACAGTTTCTTTTATAGTTTAATCAGTATTATTATAGGAATAAAGTTTCAAAGTGACATTCGTTTTTGCCATGGACCACATGCAAACATTAAATAGAACTGTTTTATCACGTATTTTCTTCCCTTTTATTGCTTCATTTAAATATGTAAAATTCCATTTGTGAAACTTTGGAACCCTGATAATGTTTTCAAGTTAATGAACCAGTTTATTTACTCAGTTTCTAGATAACAGAGAGATTTGGTAATTATTTTCATTAAACTTAAGGGAGGCAACAATGAATACTCTTTTAGAAATCATGGTAAGAATAATTAAATTAAATTCTACCAGGTAGTTTGAAATTGCTTTTTTAACTAAATGACCACCTATTCTTTCAAGGGAGAGTCATTCAAAATTTATTGTTAATTTTTATGTTATGAATTTTTCTGTCTCCAATTTCCCATGAGATTTTAGCTTAAATTGTATTTAAGGAGGTTCCTGAAACTCTAATTTACAGAAGAAAGGCAAAAAAAAAAAAAGCTGCTAATATATTATCATTAGAAATTATTTTTGTTGTTGTTTAAAACAATGACATCACAAAATGAGAATAAAATAACCTCTATAGTGAGACAATGACTATAGCTTAAGACAATGCCTACAAAATCCATTAAAAAATTAAAAAGAATAAAACAGCCACAGGAATATAAAAGTAACCCAAAAACCACCCTTTGATAGAGATTTCAATTTAAAAAACCAGAGGCAAATGTGATATTTAGATAAATTTGTACCATCACAACTAATAATCCATTTGGGCGTTTGCCAGCAAGTTCATTTGTTGGTCTATTTCATTTTTCTCTACTCTTGATAATGTAGGCGAGGTGGGGAAGTTGACATTTAATTTGAAATGTCTTATTCACCCTATATGAAATCACTTACAGGTGCTGGCACATATAGCACAGATTGGGTAAGACAACAGAGCAATAATAAGAGTAACATGGTATCAAAATCATGTTTTAAATATTGACTTGTTAATGTGAAACTGTTTTTTCCACTACCCTTCATTTGGGAAAGAAAACAAATGGTTTTTTAAACAAATTATAATGGAGCAGTTTTTAATAATAGGGTAGAAATTTAGGCCAAGGAAAATGCAATTTAAAAGATATGCTCATCTTTGCTTATTAAATAGAAGGTAAACATATATTAAGTAAAAGACAAATCAAGCTCTTATACATCAGTACCCTCCAGAATTTTTGATCATGTAATAGTTTAAAAAAGAAAATAGGAAAGAAAGAAAGAAAAGGCAATGAAAGGAAAGAAAAAGTGAACAGGGAATATACATTTCTCTCCATTTATCTCCATATTGTACACTTATAAACTCAGTGTTCTGTGCTGTGCTCAGTTGTGTCTGATTCTTTGTGACCCGATAGACTGTAGTCCACCAGGTTCCTCTATTCCTGGTATTTTCCCAGCGAGAATACTAGAATGGGTTGCTGTTTCTTCCTCCAGGGTATCTTCTCGACCCAAGGACTGATCCGTGTGTCTCCTGCATTGGCAGGTGGATTCCTTACCACTAGCGCCACCTGGGAAGCTCATATAAACTCAATACTTTATGTGAACTATAAAATAGGCACCAACATTTTTTAATGATAAAATAAAATTTTATGGTCCAAGATTTTCTTACTAATACATTTTTTGGGTTCCTTTGAAATTCAAAACACCGTGTTGAAGACCACTCTCCCACGACATACTTATCAACATCAGGTTCATCAAATCTAGTAGGAAACTGAGCTTTGATAAACAATCACTCAAGAAAGAAAAACACCAATACAGCATACTAACGCATATATATGGAATTTAGAGAGATGCAAATGATAACCCTGTATACGAGACAGCAAAAGAGACACAGATGTATAGATCAGTCTTTGGGACTCTGTGGGAGAGGGTGAGGGTGGGATGATTTGGGAGAATGGCATTGAAACACGTATGTTGTCATATGTGAAATGAATCACTAGTTCAGGGTCAATGCATGTTACAGGATGCTCGGGGCTGGCATGCGGGGATGACCCAGAGGGAGGATAAAGGGAGGAGGGAGGTGGGAGGGGGGTTCAGGAGGGGGAACTTATGTAAACCCGGGGTGAATTCATGTCAATGTATGGCAAAACCAACCAATATAATATTGTAAAATAATTTGCCTCCAATAAAAAATTAATTAATTACAAAAAAATAAAAATTTATTAAAAAAAAAAGAAATATTACTGAAAACCCATCATATTTAAAACAGTTATGCCAATATCTTGTGATGCAATGGTGAATAAAGGATATTTGGCCATATTTAGCATAAAAATAAAAAAAATTATAATACAAATTTATAATACATTACTGACAATTAAATGCATCTGTGACCATTGCTACAAAGCAGAATTGCACAGCATTAGAAGGTACATGGTGGAGAAGGCAATGGCAAGCCACTCCAGTACTCTTGCCTAGAAAATCCCATGGATAGAGCAGCCTGGTAGGCTGCGGTCCAGGGGGTCGCGAAGAGTCGGACACGACTGAGCGACTTCACTTTCACTTTTCACTTTCATGCATTGGAGAAGGAAGTGGCAACCCACTCCAGTGTTCTTGCCAGGAGAATCCCAGGGACGGGGGAGCCTGGTGGGCTTCTGCCTATGGTGTCACACAGAGTCGGACACGACTGAAGTGACTTAGCAGCAGCAGCAGCAAAAGGTACATATTGAAGAAGGCAATGGCAACCCACTCCAGTACTCTTGCCTGGAAAATCCCATGGACGGAGGAGCCTGGTAGGCTGCAGTCCATGGGGTTGCTAAGGGTAGAACAGGACTGAGCGACTTCACTTTCACTTTTCACTCTCACGCACTGGAGAAGGAAATGGCAACCCACTCCAGTGTTCTTGCCTGGAGAATCCCAGGGACGGTGGAGCCTGGTGGGCTGCCATCTATGGGGTTGCACAGAGTCAGACATGACTGAAGTGACTTAGCAGCAGCAGAAGGTACATATATAATAAGTTCTAACCTATTTTCATAAGTGAGAAAAAGCTTACCTATGAAAAATGACATTGAATCTGAAAATTCATGCATGAAAAGGAGATAATTTGCTGAAGCACTGCCAATAAATGGGCAAAAAATATTTTGCAGAGAGGATAAATTGCATACACAAAGGCCGAAGCATGTCAGAGGTGACAAAGTCAAAGCATGTGCTTTCATGGAGGGTAGAAGCTGAGAAAACTAGAGGGAGAGGAGAGATGGACAGGAGGAAGATGGGAGAAGAAAAACATGCAGTTGTCTTCTGGACATAGTAAGAATCAGGAAGCCATGGGAAGTTACTGACTGGTTTTAGGCCAGAGAATAAATGGATTAGATTTGTATTTTTATACATGGCCTTGAATGCTTAGTAAACAATGGGCTGAACAGGGCATGAGTGGATGCAATTGCAACTGTTCAGGTTGTGATGATTTGAAATAGGTTGTTGGTAATGAAAAGGTAGAGAAGCATAGACTCAAAGGAGATTTAAGAGGCCCTGGCTTCTTCAAGCCATTAAGATTACTCTATGACAGTAAGTAGGTAGAATTAAAGTCAATGACATATTGTATGATAGCCTCCTTTTGAGAATGGAATGAAATAGGCTGTATAAAAGGTTGCCTCATTCAATCTGTTACTGCCAAGAATGAAAGCATTAAAAAAACCACGTGCACTAGCCTTGCATTATCTGTCATTATCCTGAGAAATACTGTAGACTATGAGCTTCAACAGAAGTTACATTCTACATACCAGTGACTGCCCTCCAGTGCAAAAATGTATGATAGCACAAATCATAAACCAATTTTCAGAATTTGTATTTAGATCAACAAACTCTCACGCTGAACTGAACAATAATATTTCCAAGAAGATCCAACGTTATTGTTATGCACAGAAAGTGTGTAGGGAAACAATTTAGAACTAAAATATCACAAGAGTAAATATTGCTCTTACTGACAAACTTTAGAACAGTGAATCTAGAAATCTGGTAAGTCTTTGGGGGCACCAATAAACTGGGAGGGTTTCAAGAGATTCCAATCCAAATTAAAGACATATCCTGCCTTATAGGAAGCGCTTGTCTTTTGCTTTGATCATATCTAGGTTTCCAACAGATCCAACGAATATTAACTATGAATCAGACTTGAACATTAAACATAGCTTCCCTGTTGGCCACAGAGAAATTATAAAATCCTTTAATGATGTAGTACAGCATAAGAGGAAATCACAGTGCTGGGGATTTGGGGATTTTTCATTTATACTCCATTTTTATCAATAACCAGCTTTGTTTCCTTTGCAAAGTGACTTAATCAACTTTTTATTTTACCATCCCTACCACAGAAGGATTCAGCTGGATGGTCTCCAAGGCTCCTATCTACGATCACTGAAAATGTAACCATTTGAATAATAGTGAAAACTAAGTTTTTAAAAAAATGTGTTAGAATCCTAGAAAGTTTGAAAACAATACAGCAGCATTAGTAACTGACCTTTTCAGGTTTTAGATACAAAAACCAACCTGAATGTAAGGTGCCTTTCAATTAAAACTATGGGACAGTTGTGAGTTTAAACTATTTATATACTGTTGACCTAACTACAGTCAACACAAGTCAGAGGCTTCACATACCCAGTGCAGAAAGAACTGAGACCTAAAATCCTTTGTCTGACCATGTTAATGCTCATTGATACAGATTTCCACATTACACTACTGAGGATAGTAACAAAATGCCCACCAATGTAGTTAGTGTTTTTCCTAACACACATACACAACAATAACAGTATAAAGAAACCATTTTTTAAAAAGAAAAATGGGAGGCTTGAAACGATGATGATACAGTCGGAGTGAAAAATGGCAAATTGATCTGATGTAAATACAACATATTTAAACTATACTATAATGCAAAGCACATTAATTTTGACCTAAATAAAATTTAGGTTTAGCCTTCTGATTTCAAAGTCACCATATAAACGAAATCTACTTAAAGAATGTGTGCATGGATGAGTGAAATATTGGTTGCATACTTTGGGCTGTGTACGATGGGTACTTATCTCAATAAAGAAAACAGAATCTGGAAAATGGCCACTCTAAGGACTAAGTCAACAGGTGCTGTTTCACTCACCCACTTATTCATTCATTTTTAAAGATAATTTTCTCTATGCTCACATCTGGTTCTGGTTCTGGGATAACTCATTCACTCAAAACAGTTTATGCAACATCTGAGCTGGGATCCGTGGAATCAAAATGAGTAAGCCACAGCCTTGGCTGTCAAGGAACTTATCATTCAGTAGAAGCCAGACCTAAACACACACAAGGGAAATGAATGCAATGGTCTCTCTGACTGATAGTGTGTGCAGCGTAAAGTCAGGTCACGAAGGAAGACGTGCCAAACAGCAGAAAACAGCTACAGAAATTCAGAGCATACAAAGAAAATACATTTCTCCCTGTCACCTCCACTGGTTTCTTTAACGCTTCAAAAATTTCAGGGATTTTTATGTGGGCACTCATGTTTTTCATCTGGAGGCCAATGAAGAGGAAACATTTGCTCAGGATGGATAAAGCACTATTTACAATCATTGAGATTTATTCAACCTGTTTGGACATATACTGCCAGGATAAGCATTTTCTTCTGGAAATAAAGATCAGAGAAAATAAACACATCCCAACCAGTTGTCCACTTCCAGCATTTTTATTTTATTTTGTGATCTTTTCTACTAGACATCTTCCTGTGGTTAGTTTAACACAAAATTTATGTGTATGTATTCAAATTTATGAAAATTCAAATTTCCAAATTACTCGATAAACAGAAGAGGTCAGATTTCTCATTAGTTTCTCTAACCCTCGATTTAATTTGTTTTATATATTATAACTGTGTTAGTTCGTTATCTCTCTTCTCAGGTTGCTTCTACCTCTACTATGTCCTTCAAATTTTATCTCCTTCCTGTTTCCACTGCAAGTGTCCTACTTCAAAGGCAAGTACCTCTCACCCTGTACTATTGTAATTGCCTCCAGACTTATCTCTCGACCTCTGGTTGCACCCTGCTCCTTTCTAATCTATAAATTATTGCTAAATGAATTTACCTGAAGTTGAACTTGATCACGTTGCCCCTAGTTTGAACATCTTCAGAAGTCACCAACTGCCTCCCATACGAAATACAAAACTTCTCAGCTGATACATGAAAGTCCTTTAAAGCCTGGCTATTCAAAAGTGTGCTCTGCATACCAGCAACAGCAGCATCACCTTGGAGTTTATTAGCAATGCAAATTCCTGGGCCTCAGCTCAGATCTCTGATTCAGGTACTTTTAACTTTTGAGAAGCCCTGCTCTAAAGCAGCAATCCCCAACTTGTGTGGTACCAGGGACCGGTTTCATGGAAGACAATTTTTCTACAAAGGGTGGGTGGGATGGTTTGGGTGTGAATCAAGTGCATGCATTTCATTTATTGTGCACAATATTTCTATTACTACTACATGTGCCCCGCCTCAGATCATCAGGCATTAGATCCCGGAAGTTGGGCACCCCTGCTCTAAAGCACCACCAATATGCCTTCCTATTTTCCTTGCCTGTTACCCCTTTCCTTACCTCCACTGTACAACTACATTAGCCCCCAAAACACCAATCTGACTTTGAACTGCACAATGACTCCAATTTCAAATGCCACAAAGCATAGCATTCTGTTGTGGTGAACCGGTCTTATTATCATTTTCTACTTCCTTGAAGGTAGACATTAACAGATGATTCATCTCTGTCTCTCTCAGTGTGATGGTAAGCAAATTGAGTTCCCATTCCCTGGGAAGAAATGAGAAGAAAATCTGCAACTTCAGTTTCAATCTATTTTTATCCTACTCTTTAATTTTCTATGTTATTTAGACTTCTAATGCGCATTATATATTAATATAGTGTTATGCTTAGTCACTCAGTCGTGTCCAACTCTTTGCAACCCCATGGACTATAGTCCACCAGGCTCCTCTGTCCATGGGGATTCTCCAGGCAAGAATACTGGAGTGGATTGCCATGCCCCACTCCAGGGGATCTTCCCAATCCAGGGATCAAAACCAGGTCTCCCACATTGCAGGTGGATTTTTTACCAGCTGAGCGACAAGAGAAACCCTAATTAATATAATTATGCATAGCAATTCCTTGTTAATAAATAAATACCGCTTGCCTAAAAATATCTTGACCAATATGATTTCATAATCAAAAATGTTTGCAGACCACTACCTGATACACCAAGTATACGGTGTTCTACAGGAATTAAAAAGCTCTTTGTGAACTGAACCTAAACTTTACAACTGATTCCACTACAGCATGTAGAGGCAAGTGAGATTTTTTTCATTTCATCAGTCAGACAAAAGTTTTCATGTTTAGAACAAAGCTGCTGCAAAGTGCTAAAAATTAGCATTTTCATTTATTTATTGAATAAAAGGTAAGCCTAATGATATTTGTGGAAGGTCAGTTGGGGAAGTCATATTAACCCAGAAATAAGAAACATTTATTCAAAATATATTGGCTTCAATAATCATCAAACAATGTGAAATTACAATTTAAGATTATTTCCTGGATTATGGTTCCAGTAACATAGCCTTTCTATAATTATGCCTGCTTTTAGAATATGAGTTAATTTTCTTACAATGGATTAGAGAGTTCACTATACAAGACTTTCTCCCCTGAATCATGTCTAGCTTATTGAACCACTCCATAGCTTCACTTAGCACCTCCACTGACCTGACTAATTCTTTCCTGCACAGGCTACTCTTGCCCTCTCCTTCCAGGCTAGGTCTCCATGATATTCATTTAAAAATGTCCACTGGCTATAACAAAATACTTATCACACTTTTTTGTAACGTCTTGGCTAACTTCTAAATTTCTCAAGGACTAGAAGTGCTCTGAGGGGAGGGATTATGTCTATAATGTTAAATGCTCTATTCAAGGTCCTTTGGCACATGGTGGTTGCTGTTGTTTAGTTGTTTAGTCATGTTCAACTCTATGCAACCCCATGGACTGTAGTCCACCAGGTTCCTCTCTCCATGGTATTTTTCAGGCAAGAATACTCGAGTGGGTTGCCATTTTCTTCTCCAGGGGATCTTCCTGAAACAGGAATTGAACCCGTGTCTCCTGCATTTGCAGGTGGATTCTTTACCACTGACCCACCTGAGAAGCCTTTGATACATGGCAGGCAGTCCATAAAATTTGTTGCATAGATAAATGAACCAAGGAATACATTCATTATAAGATTTATAATGGAAATTTGGTCTCCTGCTGCTACTGCTGCTAAGTCACTTCAGTCGTGTCCGACTCTGTGTGACCCCACAGACGGAAGCCCACCAGGCTCCCCCGTCCCTGGGATTCTCCAGGCAAGAACACTGGAGTGGGTTGCCATTTCCTTCTCCAATGTGTGAAAGTAAAAAGTGAAAGTGAAGTCGCTCAGTCATGTCTGACTCGTAGCGACCCCATGGACTGCAGCCTACCAGGCTCCTCTGTCCATGGGATTTTCTAGGCAAGAGTACTGGAGTGGCTTGCCATTGCCTTCTCCGTGGTCTCCTAGCTTAGCCTTAATATTGGATATCTGTAAAATGATATACTACTGACTTTGCAGGATTTTTTTTTTTATTATATGAAATCAGGTATGTAAATCATGCTTTGGTACTTAGAAATGGTACACATTAAGAAAATGCTAGCTGCTATTATTAGTATTATCATCAATATATTCTTACTATCAGTTTAAATGAAATGAAGAAATCCATTGACAATGCTTTAAAGAAAATATTTCAATGGAACACAATATTATAAAATAAAACATAAAAACCATCAATCAGCAGACGCGAGAGACGCCCGGCTCCCGGCGGCGCAGACGCGAGAGACGCCCGGCTCCCGGCGCAACCGACCACGTGCAGAATCCTGGCTGAGAGGAGCTGCCCCACGCCCAGGGTTAGGGCGGTGGCCGAGAGGAGCTGTACCACGTCCAGGAGGCGGTGGCTGCTTGGGCACCGGAGGGCCGGGAGGAGCTGATCCACATTCAAAGCAGGAGGGGCGGCCTTGAGGAGATACCCCTCGTCCAAGGTAAGGTGCAGCGGCTGTGCCTTGCTGGAGCAGCTGGGAAGAGATACTCCACGACCAAGTGGAATATAAGAATCAAGTGTTCTGGGGAGGAAGGAACAAGACGGCGAGACCACTTTCTTCCCCACAAATTCATCAGAAGAACATTTGAACGTGGAGTAAAGTCCACAAAACAACTTCTGAATACTGGCAGAGGACATCAGGCTCCCAGAAAAGTAGCCCATTGTCTTCTAAAGGAAAGAGAAGAAATCCAGCTCCACCCACCAGAACACTGACACATGCTTCCCTAACCAGGGAACCCGGACAAGTCACCTGTCCAACCCCACACACAGCGAAGAAACTACATAATAAAGAGAACTCCACAAACTGCAAGAAGAGGGAAAGGACACCCCAAGCAAAGCAATATAAGCAAGATGAAGAGGCAGAGAAATACCCAGCAAGTAAAGGAACAAGATAATTGCCCACCAACACAAACAAAAGAAGAAGATATAGGGAATCTACCTGATAAAGAATTTCGAATTTTGATGGTGAAAATGATTCAAAATCTTGAAAGTAAAATGGAGTTACAGATAAATAACCTGGAGAAAAGGATTGAGAAGATGGAAGAAAGATTTAATAAGGACTTAGAAGAAATAAAAAAGAGTCAATATACAATGAATAATGCAATAGATGAGATCAGAAACACTCTGGAGGGAACAAACAGTAGAATAACAGAGGCAGAAGACAGGATAAGCGAACTAGAAGATAGAATTGTAGAAATAAATGAAACAGAGAGGAAAAAAGAAAAACGAATTAAAAGAAATGAGGACAATATTAGAGACCTCTGGGACAATGTTAAACGCTCCAACATTCGAATCATAGGAGTCCCAGAAGAAGAAGACAAAAAGAAAGACCATGAGAGAATACTTGAGGAGATAATAGTTGAAAACTTCCCTAAAATGGGGAAAGAAATAATCACCCAAGTCCAAGAAATCCAGAGAGTCCCCAACAGGATAAACCCAAGGCGAAATACTTAAGACACATATTAATCAAATTAACAAAGATCAAACACAAAGAACAAATATTAAAAGCAGCAAGGGAAAAGCAGCAAATAACACTCAAGGGGATTCCCATAAGGATAACAGCTGATCTTTCAACAGAAACTCTTCAGGCCAGAAGGGAGTGGCAAGATATACTTAAAGTGATGAAAGAAAATAACCTACAGCCCAGATTACTATACCCAGCAAGGATCTCATTCAAATATGAAGGAGAAATCAAAAGCTTTACAGACAAGCAAAAGCTGAGGGAATTCAGCATCACCAAACCAGCTCTCCAACAAATGCTAAAGGATCTTCTATAGACAGGAATTACAGAAAGAGTGTATAAACTTGAACCCAAAGCAATAAAGAAAATGGCTACGGGATCGTACTTTTCAATAATTACCTTAAACGTAAATGGGTTGAATGCCCCAACCAAAAGACAAAGGCTGGCTGAATGGATACAAAAACAAAACCCCCATATATGTTGTCTACAAGAGACCCACCTCAAAACGAGGGACGCATACAGACTGAAAGTGAAGGGCTGGAAAAAGATAGTCCATGCAAATAGAGACCAAAAGAAAGCAGGAGTAGCAATACTCATATCAGATAAAATAGACTTTAAAACAAAGGCTGTGAAACGAGACAAAGAAGGAAACTACATAATGATCAAAGGATCAATCCAAGAAGAAGATATAACAATTATAAATATTTATGCACCTAACATAGGAGCACCGCAATATGTAAGACAATTACTAACAAGTATGAAAGGGGAAATTAACAATAACACAATAATAGTGGGAGATTTTAACACCCCACTTACATCTATGGATAGATCAACTAAACAGAAAATTAACAAGGAAACACAATCTTTAAATGATATAATAGAAGAGTTAGACCTAATAGATATCTATAGGACATTTCACCCCAAAACAATGAATTTCACCTTTTTCTCAAGCGCACACGGAACCTTTTCCAGGATAGATCACATCCTGGGACATAAATCTAGCCTAGGTAAATTCAAAAAAATTGAAATCATTCCAAGCATCTTTTCTGACCACAATGCAGTAAGATCAGATCTCAATTACAGGAGAATAACTGTTAAAAGTGCCAACATATGGAGACTGAACAACACGCTGCTGAATAATGAACAAATCATAGAAGAAATCAAAAGAGACATCAAAATATGCATAGAAATGAATGAAAATGAAAACACAACAACCCAAAACCTCTGGGACACTGTAAAAGCAGTGCTAAGGGGGAAGTTCATAACAATACAGGCACACCTCAAGAAACAAGAAAAAAGTCAACTAAATAACCTAACTCTACATCTAAAGCAACTAGAAAAGGAAGAAATGAAGAACCCCAGGGTCAGTAGAAGGAAAGAAATCATAAAAATTAGGGCAGAGATAAATGCAAAAGAAACAAAAGAGACCATAGCAAAAATCAACAAAGCCAAAAGCTGGTTCTTTGAGAAGGTGAATAAAATTGACAAACCACTAGCCAGACTCATCAAGAAACAAAGGGAGAAGAACCAAATCAATAAAATTAGAAATGAAAATGGAGAGATCACAACTGACAACACAGAAATACAAAGGATTATTAGAGAATACTATCAGCAATTATATGGCAATAAAATGAATAACCTGGAAGAAATGGACAAATTCCTAGAAAAGTACAACTTTCCAAAACTGAACCAGGAAGAAATAGAAAATCTGAACAAACCCATCACAAGCACGGAAATTGAAACTGTAATCAAAAATCTCCCAGCAAACAAAAGCCCAGGTCCAGACGGCTTCACAGCTGAATTCTACCAAAAATTTAGAGAAGAGCTAACACCTATTCTACTCAAACTCTTCCAGAAAATAGCTGAGGAAGGGAAACTTCCAAACTCATTCTATGAGGCCACCATCACCCTAATCCCAAAACCTGGTAAAGACCCCACAAAAAAAGAAAACTATAAGCCAATATCACTGATGAACATAGATGCAAAAATCCTTAACAAAATTCTAGCAATCAGAATCCAACAACACATTAAGAAGATCATACATCATGACCAAGTGGGCTTTATCCCAGGAATGCAAGGATTCTTCAATATCCGCAAATCAATCAACGTAATACACCACATTAACAAACTGAAAAATAAAAATCATATGATTATCTCAATAGATGCAGAGAAAGCCTTCGACAAAATTCAACATCCATTTTTGATAAAAACCCTCCAGAAAGTGGGAATTGAAGGGACATACCTCAACATAATAAAAGCTATATATGACAAACCCACAGCAAACATTATCCTCAATGGTGAAAAACTGAAAGCATTTCCCCTAAAGTCAGGAACAAGACAAGGGTGCCCACTCTCACCACTACTATTCAACATAGTTCTGGAAGTTTTGGCCACAGCAATCAGAGCAGAAAAAGACATAAAAGGAATACAAATTGGAAAAGAAGAAGTAAAGCTTTCACTGTTCGCTGATGACATGATCCTCTACACAGAAAACCCTAGAGACTCTACCAGAAAACTACTAGAGCTAATCAATGATTACAGTAAAGTTGCAGGATATAAAATCAACACACAGAAATCCCTTGCATTCCTATACACTAATAATGAGAAAATAGAAAGAGAAATTAAGGAAACTATTCCATTCACTGTTGCAATGAAAACAATTAAATACTTAGGAATATATCTACCTAAGGAAACAAAAGACTTGTACATAGAAAACTATAAAACACTAGTGAAAGTAATCAAAGAGGACACGAATAGATGGAGAAATATACCGTGTTCGTGGATTGGAAGAATAAATATTGTAAAAATGAGTATACTACCCAAAGTAATTTATACATTCAATGCAATCCCTATCAAGCTACCAACAATATTTTTCACAGAACTAGAACAAATAATCTCACAATTTGTATGGAAATACAAAAAACCTCGAATAGCCAAAGCAATCTTGAGGAAGAAAAATGGAACTGGGGGAATTAACCTGCCGGACTTCAGGCTCTATTACAAAGCCACAGTCATCAAGACAGTATGGTACTGGCATAAAGACAGAAATATAGATCAATGGAACAAAATAGAAAGCCCAGAGATAAACCCACGCTCCTATGGACACCTTATCTTCGACAAAGGAGGCAAGAATATAAAATGGAGAAAAGACAGTCTCTGTAACAAGTGGTGCTGGGAAAACTGGTCAGCCACTTGTAAAAGAATGAAACTAGAACACTTCCTAACACCATACACCAAAATAAACTCAAAATGGATTAAAGATCTAAATGTAAGACCAGAAACTATAAAACTCCTAGAGGAGAACGTAGGCAAAACACTCTCCGACATAAATCACAGCAGGATCCTCCAAGACCCACCTCCCAGAATACTGGAAATAAAAGCAAAAATAAACAAATGGGACCTAATTAAAATCAAAAGCTTCTGCACAGCAAAGGAAACTCTAAGCAAGGTGAGAAGACAGCCTTCAGAATGGGAGAAAATAATAGCAAATGAAGCAACTGATAAAGGATTAATCTCCAAATTATACAAGCAGCTCATGCAGCTTAATTCCAGAAAACTAAGTGACCCAATCGAAAAATGGGCCAAAGAACTAAACAGACATTTCTCCAAAGAAGACATAAAGATGGCTAATAAACACATGAAAAAATGCTCAACATCCCTCATCATCAGAGAAATGCAAATCAAAACCACAATGAGATACCATTTCACACAAGTCAGAATGGCTGCTATCCAAAAGTCTACATGCAATAAGTGCTGGAGAGGGTGTGGAGAGAAGGGAACCCTCTTACACTGTTGGTGGGAATGCAAACTAGTACAGCCACTATGGAGAACAGTGTGGAGATTCCTCAGAAAACTGGAAATAGAACTGCCATATGATCCAGCGATCGCACTCCTGGGCATACACACCGAGGAAACCAGAATTGAAAGAGACACATGTACTCCAATGTTCATTGCAGCACTGTTTATAATAGCCAGGACATGGAAGCAACCTAGATGTCCATCTGCAGATGAATGGATAAGAAAGCTTTGGTACATATACACAATGGAGTATTTCTCAGCCATCAAAAAGAATGCATTTGAATCAGTTTTAATGAGGTGGATGAAATTGGAGCCAATTATACAGAGTGAAGTAAGCCAGAAAGAAGAACATCAATACTATATATTAACACATATATATGGAATTTAGAAAAATGGTAACCTGAACCCTGTATAAGAGACTGCAAAAGAGACATAGGCATTTAGAACAGTCTTTGGGACTCTGTGGGAGAGGGTGAAGGTGGAATGATTGGGGAGAATGGAATTGTAGCATGTATATTATCATAAGTGACCAGTCCAGGTTCGACGCATACATTTTCCTCTGTTCATTTCTTTGCATTTGTGCTTTTTTAATAAAATTCTTTTTTAGAAATAAAAAAAAAATGAAAAAAAAAAAACCATCAATCAGGATTAAAACAGAATAAAGCTGCCATAGCTAATGAACAAATTTTACAACAATAATATATTATTCATTAAGAAAAATGAGATGCAGTATCCGTATCATAGTAAAGTTACTTTCACCTCTACCTCACTATAAAGATGACAGTAATTTTGCTATGAACATATCCAAGAAAACTAAAATAGATAAATGACTCCATCACATTTACCAAATTAATAAGCAATCTTTCAGAAAATGTAATAGTCTACCACATAAGGACATTCAGTCCCAAGAGCAATACTGTGATAATTTTCTTGAGAAAGACTTATTTAAAGAGAAAAGAATGTTGAGGTACTTAAAAATGGAATCTGGAAATTTGTCCCAGAGTAGATTTATGGAGGGCCTCACTGATGAGCTATGCCACGTAAATCTTATAAGTATGCTTGGCTACCCAGTTGAAGTACTATCCATTATAAAATGGCAGTTTTATTTCAGAAATGTACGTCACTTCAGAAATTCGCAGACATTTCTGGACTGTCTGACCCTTGGCATATTGAATTATGAGCACATTGACCTTTGACCTGGTAAATAATACATCTTTTATATAATGCACTTAGCCACCATCTACCCAAAATCATGTACACTGTGTCACAAGCTATAGATTGAATACTTGTAGAGGAGAGCTAGAAAAGAATTTCCACATAAATTGAATTATAAACTACAGATATGCGACATAACTCATCCAGTGAACACTGGGAACGTTCACATCATTGAAACAATGCTACACAACTAATTTTACCAACTTCTAATTATAATGTTAGTGGTTAAGTAACTAATAGACTTATACTTTTGGAAAGGACTAGACTGTCACTTTCTCTGTGGTAGGCACTCTAGAAGTATTTCAAAATGCAATATATAGGTCAAATCCCAAGGGTAAATCTGTGAAGCACACGTTTTTACTCTTTTCTTACAGATCAGAAAATGAAGGAAGGGATTAAGTGACTTGAGATCACACAGATAGGAGAAGATGGTGTTCATTCTCTGAAATAGGTATTTTTGAGTTAAAAGAACAACAGAAAAACAGAGATTTCTAAAAGATGTGTGCCAAGTGTGATGAAGTTCCCTTAAGGACTATTTAGAGAAATTTTTTCCATAAACACTGACACCAGATTGCAATATTGGTAAATATCATTACCAATTTAAATGTGCATATTTTCTACATAAGGATCAAAGCTGCTGCTGCTGCTAAGTCACTTCAGTCGTGTCTGACTCTGTGTGACCCCATAGACGGAAGCCCAACAGGCTCCCCTGTCCCTGGGATTCTCCAGGCAAGAACACTGGAGTGGGTTGCCATTTCCTTCTCCAATGTGTGAAAGTGAAAAGTGAAAGTGAAGTCGCTCAGTTGTGTCCAACCCTTAGTGACCCCACGGACTGCAGCCTGCCAGGCTGCTCCATCTATGGGATTTTCTAGGCAAGAGTACTGGAGTGGCTTGCCATTGCCTTCTCCGAAGGATCAAAGCTAGCTAACTGATAAATGAAATAACCCTAAAGTAGTCGGCAATCAGCATCATTTTCCAGTGATTCAGAGATCTGAGTTTGGGACACCAGGTATCCTTTTCTGTGTCATCTTAAATTAGACAAAGTACAAGTGTTTGCAAGAAATACCTGAGTCCTTTAAAATGGGAGTTAGGTGAGGGGGGCAGAAATTCTTTTTAAAAGTGTAGCATTTTTAAATGAAATAAGAAGAAAAATTCTTTGGGATCATGCTAAATAACCAAAGGATCAGGGCCAAAGTAAGAAATTAAAGTCAAGGGCACACATGTTCTGCTTTTAATCCTTTATTTATTCTCTCTCTTCTAGCACATGGGACTTGGGTCATTATAATATTGCATATCTTTATTTAAAAAAATAACTGAATGTGTTACCCTTTTTAACTCTTCATATTAACCTACTAAGGAAACTGATTTTTTCCTTAAAATGCAATTTAATATAATTATAATAAAAACAATGGCAGGTAACCTTTAATAAGCATTTACCATACCAGGCACTCTACTAAACTCTTCATGTGCATCATATAATTTAACTCTGACTACAATCCTGAGAGGTAGGTAATGGTGATATTGGTGTACTATGTCTTAGCAGATAAATCTGAGGCATAGTGAAGTAAACGAATATGACCAAGATCATGCAACTAATAAAAAATGGAAGACTTAGAATTCACATCCATTTCTGCTGTGTTATCAAAAAAGATTTTGCCAATAATAATCCACTAAAAAATGCACCTTGTCATTCTCTATATTAAGACTTATTAACACCCCTTCTATTATTCCCTATAGTAACACAAGCATTGTTCTTGTTCTTGATGTATTACAAATCCTAGTTATACTCACCACTGAACTACAGAAACGATATTGGACACAGCTAGACAAACATGACAACATTTAGAAATTCAGGTGTTGACTGTATTTTTGGTTTGCTCTCTTACCATTAGATAGATTTGTTCAAATATTTCAGAACATTTCAATGAATTACGACAATAAACAGTAGAATGTGGAGATAGAGGTGCTTTCTTCCAAATTAACTGTCCTCTTCGTCCTCAAATAAACTCAGGTGTTTTAAAGTTGATGCCATCACACCCCATCATCTACCTTCCCTCAAAACTAGAGGCATGTTCGGACCTCCCTGGCATGTCCTCTCCTTTAGTAAGAGCTGTAGAGCCTGAGTCAGTGTTCCATCCTCCCATCCACATTTTGATTGTTTCAACATACACAAAGGCCCTCAGTCTCACACCCTGGCTTCTCAGTTCTCTTCAGTTCAACACCAAGGACCTTTACCTTCACCCCATCTTACCTATCAAGTCTTGAGGTCATAATCAAATCTTGTCATCTTAATAACAAAATTAATCCCCAAATCTACTCTTCAAGATCCCATATCTTAATGATTTTAGGTAAAGGAATTTTATGTAAAGAACATTTTTGAACTTCTGCATTAGAATGTGATATTTGGTTAAATTTCCAGTTCTAATCTGCCAGAAACAAAGGCAGCATATCAAATACATTATAATGCTATATGATCATGGTAAAAATGAGTCCTGATTGGTAAATCTCAAATAGTTTAGAAGAAACTATACAAGAACTATAAATGCCTGATGTGCATGTCACTGAACGTTGATAAATGTGATGACTTTTAACTGGGCATGTTCCAGAGGCTATAACTGCAGATGATATGAGAGATATTGGTTACTAAGAAATAAAGCTTTCAAACCTCGGTGTTTCCTGTATATGTCCAGTGTGGTCCTAGTTTCACAGTGTAGAGAATCGGGGGATAAGATGGTTAAAATGTAGCACTGTCAGATGTTACTGAGGATCTATATATTAATGTACATGTTAATCAAGTATTGATTTACAATTAATTCTTTGTGTCCATCACATTATGCTAACAGATGTTAGAAAAATAAAAGCAAAAATAAAATAATGACTAAGAAGAAGCTAGAAATATAATACATGCTCTGAAATAGTAACTACTAATTTCATGTTAGAGTGAAGGTAGAATATAACAAAATCCTTGCTTGCAAGAAACACAATACACTCAAATGCATGCATATTTTAAATTACTATATTTAATGTGCTATTTCATATTTAAAAGAAAGGCTCATGAGAAATATGTGCATGCTTGCTGCGTCACTAAGTTGTCACCAACTCTTTGTGACCCCATGGACTATAGCCTGCTAGGCTTCTCTGTCCATGGAATTTTCCAGGCAAGAATACTGGAGTGGGTTGCCATTTCCTTTTCCAGGGAATCTTCCCAACCCCTGGACTGAACCTGCATCTCCTGTCTTGGCAGGCAGGTTCTTTACCACTGAGCCATCAGGGAAGTCCTGTAAGAAATATGACTAAGCCAAATTTAATAAGAAATCTCTACAATATGTTTATAACTCAAAAATCAACATCAGTAAAATCATCTACTTCTTTTTTTGTGGGCATATTGTTATATGAATAGTGTTTCAAACAAAGGCATTTAATGACGACAATGAATGTACCTGAGGGCTCCTGTTAAATTGGGCTTTTAGCCAGTCATGGAAGAACGGACTTAATATAAAGACAAGAGCAGAACTTTCACTATAGAGGGTCCAAGTCTAAAAACAAACAATGCCTCCTTCAGTTAACTTTGACTTAATAAAAATTTTGAACTCATGGCCAATTAAGAGTGGATTTTATTTTACATATATGTATTTATAGCACACCTCATCTCAGAAAGCATTTGAGATTGTTGCAAAAATGGACAGAATTTACGAAATGAAGGAGAACTCTTTTGGCACCAACTAGGTGAACAGGTGAAGTCTATTTCAGTAACGTCAGGGCCACTGGAATAACTTGTTTTCTCAAAATGACTGCTTTTAAAACAAAAACACACTAATATTACTGTTTAAGTTCTAGTCTCTTTGGTTTAAAAACCTAGCTTAATCATTTTACAACCACACTTCTCTGAAGGCAACTGGTAATATGCATTCTTTGTATTGTCATAGAAGAACAGGACAGACTTATTACTTTTCACAGATTAATTTTCCAGATTAACTAGTAAAAATTTTGATTCCAAGAAATGAAAAGAAAAGAAACTAGGTTAAGAAGTCATCAACAACCCTTTCTTGATTGAGAGAACTAGAATATCTGAATCATGAGCAGAGACTTGAAGATGAAGAGCCAGTTAGACACCATAGAAACTGCCATGTGTGTAAAGCCTTGTTGGGAGAAGTGCACAGAGATGATAGGAAGTAAATCCCCTGGAATAGATGAGTATGCAAGACCTATCAAATGCTATTTCTGCTGAAAAGAAAAAAAAAAGAGTTTCTAGAGGATTTCTTTCAAGTTTTCTCTCTAATTGTTTTATAGTGTATAATTCCTTGTGTTCAGTCATTACATGTTTACCCTATGATTCAATTTCTGAATTACTGTGTAAGGTCTCCATCCAACGATGAGGAGCCTATCCTTCTAATGTCCCTTAACCAACAATGAAATCAGGCACACTTGTTTTGTTTTCCTTTCTTGGCCATGTTTGGACCTGGACAACTAGTGAAAGTCCAGAGTCCTAACCACTAAGCCACCAGGGAACTCCTGAAATCAAGTACAAATATAATAGCCATGCTCTATGATAGATCACTGTAAATTAAAGGACTTAATTTGTTCAATGTGGTCAGTGTAATTTGCTTTATAATTAGCTATGATAATGACAAAAATGACAAGTTTATCTAGGAAATGCTAAAAGTAGGTCAGCAGCTGAACCTCAGGTAGCAACATTATTATGCATACACTCCAGAAGTTCTAATTTTCTAAACTAACTTTCTTCTTTAAAAATGAAATATCCATATTGCTTTATGATACATGAGAGCCCATTTGTTAAAACCATAATTCAGTCTCTCGTATCAAAGGCCTTTGGATAACATATTAAACATTTTACTTGATAAATTCAAATGAATACGATTATTTTATTGAGTTACTGGGAAAAAGTGAGACATCCTAAATGTGGCAAGCAGATAATGGCCTCCCAAAGACATCTATATCCCAATCTCCTGAACTTGTGAATATGTTACCTTACATGGCAAAGAGGAATTATTAATAAGATAGTAGATGGAATTAGGGGTGCTAATAATTCAAGCTGGTAATCTGAAGATGTGCCTAGATTATCCAGGTAGTCCCAATGTAATTAACAATGTTTTAAATGTGACAGAGGGAAGAAGAAGAGGGAGGGATGTCAAAGTGAAACACTGCAAGAGACTTAACAAGGTCATTGCTGGCTTTTAAGATGGAAGAGTACTGAGTGTCAAGGAATAGATGCAACCTCTAGAATCTAGAAAAGGCAAGAAAACATATTTTCTTCTAGAGCCTCCAAAAAGGAATATTTTTATTTTAGCCCAGCAAGGTGCCTTGTGGACACATGACTTGCAGAATGAGAATATAATATATTGGTGTTGTTTAAGCCACTAAGTTAGTTGTCATTTGTTATAGCAGCAACAGGAAACTGATACAAAGACCAAATATTATTTTACTCTAAGAAATATAAGGTATCATACCCTCATAATGGAAAGTTACTTGTAAGTACTAAATACTGTAATTGACCAAACTGATCTCTATTATTCAAGTGGATACTATGAATTAATTGCTAGAAATAATTCTACTTGGCATGCAGTTATTTCAGGGAGTTCCTTATTTAGAATTTTTCTGTTTTCTATCTTGATTGAACAACAAACAATGAAAAGTTCACAAATTGGTATGCATTCAAACAATGAGTCCACAAACATTGATTAAACTTTTATTATACACAGCACACTGTGCCAGTAGATGATATGAAGCTAGGATATAAAGTAAGATAGTATATAGTCACAAAAGCCTACAGCATGCCCTACCCAGAGTTGCCAGTTTGGAGCTTTGACAACAATGACTAAAAGAATTAACCAGGGCAAAGCCATGCAGAAGCATCAAGACTAAAAATATTGCGAAAGTGAAACAGATAGGAATTAGCAAAGTAATTCATGTGAAAGTGAAAGTTACTCAGTCGTATCCGACTTTTTGTGACCCCATGGACTATACAGTCCAAGGAATTCTCTAGGCCAGAATGCTGCAGTGGGTAGCTATGCCCTTCTCCAGGGGATCTTCCCAACCCAGGGCTCGAACCCAGGTCTCACACATTGCAGGTGGATTCTTTACAAGCTGACCTACCAGGAAGCCCACAAAGTGTTCTGTGAGCAGCCTAACGTGGCTTCCTATAGCAGAGTCATATGCTAGGAGTACTTCAGGAACAGTAAGTAGACTGGGGGAGCAGATGGGTTTGGTGTCTCAGACATCTGGCTGGTATCTTTTCTGTGCACTCTGGCCTGACTTTCAACTGTCAGACTTGACGGCTTTCCTTGGCTGCCTGAGTGGCTCTTTCCACCCATCCTATAAGCAGAAAGAACTGAAAACTTAAGGCCCCTTGCGAATAGTCCTAAGCCAATGGCTGATGGAGGTTGGCAAGTGAATGAAGCTCCTGTGACCCTCAACACTGAGACTGATGATGTACAATGGCGGCTAGGGCCCTCCCCAGCAATGACTTTCATTAATAGCACACCCTTCATTGGTTGACTTCTTTTTCCTATCTCACTCCCCATTCTCTGACTGGTGGGTCTGGGGAACATGCTTTGAATAAACTCTGGTACTTGAAGTGTTCTCTCATGATCTGTGCCTGGGAAGATCCAAACTAAGACAGCTGGATCCGGTAGGTGAAGGATCCACCCAGGGCTCCCAGTTTGGAGCTTTGGCAACAATGACAAGAAGAATTAGCCAAGACAAAACCACACAGAAGCAGCAGGACTAAAAATACTGTGAAGCTGAAACATACAGGAATTTGCAACATATTTCATATGGGGTGACAAATAATGATGACTCAACTTTGATTTTAAGCCCAATGAGCTAGGTAGGATTTCAAATCCTATAGGCAGGGCAGACTCAGAAAGGAGAGTAGTTGGTGAGATGCTGCTGAATAGGACAGTTTAGTTTGTTTTTAGTACTGAAGCTCCTACTTCATACCTTAGATTTGGTCAGCATCTAGGTGTAGTGGGAGGGGCCTGGTTCAATGGTGATAACCAAGGCTTTGGAAACAGAATGCTCTGGAAGCAAATCCTTGCTTTTTCACTTACTAGGTGTGCCATTTGGGCAGGTCATGTAGTGATTTTACACTTCAGTCTGTCAACCCTCAGAATGGGAGAAAATGATAGCAAATGAAACAACTGACAAAGGATTAATTTCCAAAATATACAAGCAGCTTATACAAGTCAGTACCAGAAAAACAACCCAATCAAAAAGTGGGCAAAAGACCTAAACAGACATTTCTCCAAAGAAGACATACAGATGGCTAACAAACACAAGAAAGGATGCTCAACGGTGCTCATTATTACAGAGAAGGCAGTGGCAACCCACTCCAGTACTCTTGCCTGGAAAATCCGATGGGCGGAGGAGCCTGGTGGGCCACAGTCCGTGGGGTCGCAAAGAGTTGGACATGACTGAGCGATTTCACTTTCGCTTTTCACTGTTATGCATTGGAGAAGGAAATGGCAACCCACTCCAGTGTTCTTACCTGGAGAATCCCAGGGACGGGGGAGCCTGGTGGGCTGCCATCTATGGGGTCACACAGAGTCGGACATGACTGAAGCTACTTAGCAGCAGCAGCAGCAGCAGCTCATTATTAGAGAAATACAAATCAAAACTACAATTTTATATCATTTCACACTGCTCAGAATGGCCATCATCGAAAAATTCACAAATAATAAATGCTGGAGGGGGTATCAAGAAAAGGGAACCCTCTTTCGTGGGAATGGAAATTGATACTGCCACTATGGAAGACAGTATGGAGATTCCCTTAAAAAACTAGGAATGAAACAACCACATGACCCAGCAATCCCTCTCTTAGGCATATACCCTGAGGAAACCAAATGAAAAAGATACACGTACCCCAGTGTTCACTGAAGCACTATTTACAATAGCCAGGACATGGAAGCAACCTAGATGTCCATGGACAAATGAATGGATAAAGAAGCTGTCATTTATATATACAATGGAATATTACTCACCCATAAAAGGAACACATTTGAGTCAGTTTTAATGAGATGGAAGAATCCAGAGCCTATTATAGAGAGTGAAGTAAGTTAGAAAAACAAATATTGTATATTAACATAAATATATAGGAATTCTAGAAAGTGGGTACTGATGAGCCTATTTGCAGGGCATTTGCCTGGAGAATCCCAGGGACGGGGGAGCCTGGTGGGCTGCCGTCTATGGGGTCGCACAGAGTCAGACACGACTGAAGCGACTTAGCAGCAGCAGCAGCCTCAGTGGAGATGCAGACATAGAGAAAAGAATTATGGAAGTGGGCAGGGGGAGGAAGGAGAGGGTGGAATGAACAGAGAGACTAGCATGGAAACATATACACTCAGTTCAGTTCAGTTTAGTCGCTCAGTCGTGTCCGACTCTTTGCGACCCCATGAATCACAGCATGCCAGGCCTCCCTGTCCATCACCAACTCCCGGAGTTCACTCAAACTTATGTCCATCAAATCGGTGATGCCATCCAGCCATCTCATTCTCTGTCGTCTCCTTCTCCTCCTGCCCCCAATCCCTCCCAGCATCAGGGCCTTTTCCAGTGAGTCAACCCATCGCATGAGGTGGCCAAAGTATTGGAGTTTCAGCTTTAGCATCAGTCCCTCCAATGAACACCCAGGATTGATCTCCTTTAAAATGGACTGGTTGGATCTCCTTGCAGTCCAAGGGACTCTCAAGAGTCTTCTCCAGCACCATATGTAAAATAGATGGTCACCGGGAATTTGCTGCATGACTTAGGGAACTCAAACAAGTGGTGTGTGACAACCTAGATGGGTGGGATGGCATGGGAGGTGGGAAGGAGGTTCAAAAGGGAGGGGACACATGTATACCTGTGGCTGATTCATGTTAAAGTATGGAAGAAACCAACACAATATTGTAAAGCAATTATCCTTCAATTAAAAATAAATAATTTTTTAAAAAAGGAACACACACAAATACTTTTCAGATTCTTTTCCATTATAGGTTAGTACAAGATGTTGAATAGAGCTCCCTGTGCTATGCAGTAAATCCTTGTGACTCATCTATTTTATATATAGTAGTTTGTGTCTGTTAATCCCATACTCCTAATTTATCCCTCTCCTCCCTTTTCCCCTTTGTTGACTATGGACTTGTTTTCTATGCCTGTGAGTCTGTTTCTGTTTTGTATATAGATGAATTTGTATTACTGAAATTTTTAAATAAAAAAAATCATATATATAAAGATTTAGTCTCTCAATTTATAATATCAGAATAAAAATATCTACTTTTACCTACTGAAAAGAGTTCACTTTGATCATATGGCTCTAAGATGCTTATCATTGCACAGAAAGGAAAGCCAAGATGTTTAATTTACTTCTAGTGTTATGGTTCCCATTTCCCCCATCTTGGCCTTCATTCTACTCCACCACATAGCTGTATTTAAATAATATGAAATTCTTCTTTTACATTCAAGGACTAGAAATGTTAGTTGTTATTGTTTAATTAGTATTATTACTTGATCTATCTTGCCTGCCTAATAGCCTAATATTAGGACTATTGTTAAACTCAATCAAGATAATGAATAAGAAAATTCCCGGTAAATTATATAATGCCTTACCCAAGTAGACATTTCACCAGAATGAAAAATCCTTAAGTTATGACCATGTCTTTTTTGTTGGGAAGATCCCCTGGAGAAGGAAATGGTAACCCACTCCAGTATTCTTGCCTGGAGAATCCCATGGATGGAGAAGCCTGGTAGGCTACAGTCCACGGGGTAGCAAAGAGTCGGACACGACTGAGCGACGGAACGGAACGGAACGGAACGGAACTGTATTCCTAAGGCTTTGCACAATGTGTAAAGAAAAGTACAACAAATTTAGATTGAACTGGATTGCTTCTTCACCTCCAACTATACACAGATTAACAATGTATATTTGAATAACAACTTTGATTCTCTTCAAATATTAGGCAGAGAATGCATTATTATTGCTATTTTTACAGAAAAGGAATAGCGGGGTCAGGGATACTTAAGGGATATGCCACAGGTCACCTATTGAATTGTTGGTAGCACTGAGACTTAAAAGAGCAAGTCTGACCCTAAATCCAGCATTCATTCCACCACAATTTACTTTCATTTCTGCTTCTACCACACGCTTTTGCCTCTAAGAATGTTTCAATATACATTATAATCAATGACTCCCCAGCTTGTGTGACAAGTTAAACCTCTACAACTCCACCCCCGCCCCCCCCCCCGTCCGGTGGCTCAGTGGTAAAGAATCTGCCTTCCAATGCAAGAGACGCAAGAGATATAGGTTCAATCCCTGGGTCAAGAAGATCCCCTGGAAGAGGAAACCCACTCCAGTATTCTTACCTGGAAAATTCCATGAACAGAGGATTCTGGCAGGCTGTAGTCCATAAGGTCACACAGAGTCAGACACGACTGAGCACACCTGCACCTCTATCTTTTGGACAATTTTGCACCTGAATTACCTGATACTGCTATAGTGCTTGCTATACATCAAAATGCTTTCAAAGATTGTATAACCGAGGTTTAGGCCTTGCTTTGCCATCAACTTGTGTGACTGTAACAAGTTACTTAACCACTTTAGACTGTTGCTTTAAAAGAAAAGAAAAAATAAAGTTGTGCTACATAGCTGTTCAGATTCCTTTCAAATCTGAAATTTTCTTATGATTCTATGTCCATTGGTCACATTTATTTCCCTATTTCAAAAATTCATGGTATATTATGAGTCCAGAGAGAAAACAGGTAATGTGACAATTGGTGATAAAAGCAGGTCTTTTCTATTTTCATGTTGTATAACATTTCTTCAGTAAGTATGCCAAATGTCAAATAGGGTGGGTCATGGGATATTACATGTCACCCATCTGATATCAGTCATTTCAAACGTCTGGTTCTCATACTTCAAGAAAGAGACCTTTGAGATGGCATCCTAATTATTGAAAGGTTTCAGAAGATCCAAGTGGATTAGATATACAACATGTATTCATATTTTCTAAGCATATGTATATGATGCAGTAATAAAGCATACTAGATCTTTCACTATGACATTTTTACCAGTGGCTATTACATGTATCATAATTATCCTGTGCATGCATGAATGCATGCTCGATTGTGTCCAACTCTTTGTGACCTCATGGACTGTAGCCCCCCAGGCTTCTGTGTCCATCGGATTTCCCAGGCATGACTACTGCAGTGGGTTGCCATTTCCTATTCCAAATTATCCTGGGAGGAGTCTACAAAATATTTGATCACATAAAATTACCATCATAGTTTGGTATCTTCTAATCTAAGTGGATTCTTTGTTCTGATCCTAAGTAAAGCTGTGGTAAAGAAATCACAGAGACAAATGATTATCAAGCAGGGCAAAATTTTAGAGTGCTGGATTGATAGGAATGAGACAGCTGTAAGCATCTGAAATTAAAAGATTATATCAAAAGAAATTTGGGATTATCCAGGTACCTGGAACTATGCAGCCTGCTTTTTTTTCCATGAGAAAATTAGATCTAATTAGATTGAAACTTATAATAAATAAAACCACCACAAATGCTTCAGAAAGTCATAAGCATGGAGTAACCCCATTTGCGGTTATCCACTGTACAACTGATCTCAGGTTGCTGGAAGAGGTTAGTAACCCTAAAGATTTCTTCTGACTCAGACAGACAAAAGGGAATATGATGGTTTAAAATATATGCTTTCTGTTGCTAAGTGGAGGTGTCCTGGTAAGAGAGTAAAAGTGTTTTTATTGATTTTAAAAATAATATTCTTCAAAAACAAAGAACAACTCTTTGAGTCTGAAGGGACCATATGAGAAACCCAGTGTTTAAACAATTTAGATATTGAGTAAAACATTTTTGCTTAATGACTGACGTCTGTTTTAACTACACAGAAGTGACTTGGCCACTTGATGTGAAGAACTCACTCACTGGAAAAGACCCTGATGCTGGGAAAGATTGAAGGTGTGATGAGAAGGGGACGACAGAGGGTGAGATGGTTGGATGGCATCACCCACTCGATGGACACGAGTTTGAGCAAGCTCCAGGGGTTGGTGATGGACAGGAAGGCCTGTTGTGCTGCAGTCCATGGGGTCACAAAGAGTTGGACTCGACTAAGCGACTGAACTGAAGTGACTTGATTTTGTCTTTTCTAAGGAGATGATGTCTTTACCTTGACAACTGAGGTGGCAACAGTGAGCTCATGTGACACTATGCATGCTCTGCTGACTGTGTGTCACTGAAATGCTCCCTTATCTGATGAGAATAGAGGAATGATCAGTTATCCACAAACTCATAATTCTTCTACAAAAAACACAGTAACCAAAACAAAATAATTTGAAAATCTGGAGAGCCCTTATAACTTCCAGAGATTATATAGAATACATAAATACTACATATAGAATATATGTGTGTATATTTGTTTATGTATGAGCATATCTATGTTATACATACATTATATACACTTTATAAACATTATTCATATTTCGTATATCACACAGATGTACATACATTCATGTAAATCTGTACATGTGTGTATATACAGATTACATGTGTGGAGGGTATACACTCTCTGACACGAACTCTAAAACGAAGCGGTAACTGAAATACTGAATAGCATTATAAAAATCTCTCACAAAATTCTAATGTCGGGTAATTAATTAAAAGGTACCTCCCATTTGTTGTCTGACTTATCATCACTGAATATAAAAATAGTACTGCATTGCCCCTGGAAAATTCTGCTCCATTGGCAATGATCACAGACTTCTAGAGACTTCTATCAGAGCTGTAATATACATCAGTAATACTTAATATCCATTTTTATATGTTGGTAAGATTAATAACAAAATACTAATTGGCCTCTTTGAAGAAATATTCTCTGCATGTGGTAGAGTAGTATGAAAGCCTTTTGAGTATAACTATGATCTACAGTCTTATGATTCTGAAATAATAAAACAACTTATGATTGATGAAGTCACAGGGCCTACAGAACTTGTGCAGAAAGTATAAGAGAAAAAATTATGGCAAGAAAGCATAGCAATGATAAATCTGTCCAGGCATTTCTCCTCTCTGAGGTAGACAGGGTACAACCATTATACTTATAAATGGGAAAATCTTTGTTTTGGTCATTCTGGTAATATCACCCCAATCTTGGCAACGAAACATACTTACAGCCACACAAACTCAATCCTCTAGAGAATAGTGACCAAGAATCCTAAACCAAATATTTCTTTATTAATATAGACATAGATTCTAACTGGCATACAAATTTTGTGTGTGAGCATTTTTACTGAAATCAGAATAATTCTGACCTGCAAATAAAACATAAATTTCTACCTTAAAATGCTCAAGAAATTTCAAATGCTTATGTTGCAATAGGAATGTGACCACAACCAATAACACTCAATATTGTTACTTCTCAGATTCCTTGTGCTGCGGACTGTTTCAGAAGACAATGAAAGAGAACAATTGCTGCCATCGTACTTTCATTCTATGTCTCCCATACTCTAGCAGAGTCTTCTTATCGGAAGAAACTGCTAGAACTTCAGCCTGAAGAACCAAAAAGAATTGTGCCAAACTTCCTAGCACTGGCTGCTTGTTGGGGATTGTGACCTCCCTTATAGAAAACCATCTAAACTGGAAAAAAACATAGGTGCGTTTATAATTAAGGTTTCAAGCAGAACTAAAGATGACAGCCTTAATTTTTTTCTTCTTAGTTATGGGTCACTTCTGCAAAACCAGTTAACAAATTTGCTCGGCTGCTTCTACAGAATAGTTCTGGCAGAATAAAAGATTAGAGGATATATTTTACTGCTAAAACTAGAGAGCAAAAATCCAGATTTTACCTTTCCTCTTATAACACTGCATTGTAAATGTATTTTTCTCATGACTGTTCCCAGGAACCTAGAGATCCTAAAAAGCAATGTAATCTTAGGCCCAAGTCCAAGCACATAAACATTGTTCAAAATATTTTGTTCAATGAGTACATTGATAAGAAAAGCAGGGATGACTCTAGATCACACTTTCTATTAAATTCATTCAACAAATACTGATTTATAATACAGTATTTAGTTGACTAAAAAAAAAGCAAAAGTGGTTGCCTTAATGGAGTTTGCATTCTAAATGGATAAGTGTATGAGAGAGAACAAACAAAATTTACATGAGCAAAAAGTGTAGAAAGTGTGATGTTGATAACTGTTCAAGAGAAAATGAGGGAAGGAGAATGGGGCTGGAAGTTCATTTCAAATTTTAGAGTGGCCTGGAAATGCCTTAATTATAGTGATTTGAGTCAAGGCCTGAAGGAGTGAAATATAAAAAAAAAAAATTTGGAAGAGGAGTTCAGCTAGAGAAAGCAGTGAGGGCCAAGTCCCAGAGGCAAGGACGTTCCTGAAGTATTTGTGGAAGAGCAAGAAGGTGAGTGTTGCTGAAAGAGAACAAACAAGAGGGAGAATGGGAGGGGAGGAGATCAGCCCAGATCAAGAGTTTGTGGGGCCTTATTGACCTTTGCAATTTGATATTTTGGCTTTTTCTCATAGTCAGATCACAGGTCTTCGGAGGTTTTTTTTTGAGCAAAGAAATAGGAAGCACTAATCTGTTTTAACAGGCTCTTTTCACCAGCTGAGTTTAGAATAAAATGAGGAAGAGCCAGGTGGAAGAAAGGAGTCAGAGTGTTCTTGCATTCATCCTGGTGAAATATGATGGACCAAGATGCTCGTGGTGGAGTTGCTGAGAAATGGTCACATTTTGGATATGCATTGAAGGCAGAGAGAACAGGAATTCTTAAGGATCAAATGGTGGGGGAGAGAGGAAAAGAAAGGTATCAAAAATTACATCAAAGGTTCTGTCTTGAGTTCCTAGGAAAAATAATTATGCAGTTAAGCAATATGGGGAAGGAATGGTGTGATAGATGGTTTGGTGCTGGGGTGGGGGCGGTGATTTAAGAGCTTGGTTTTCAACACATGAGGATGAGGTTGAGATACGTACTGTGGGTCCAGCAGGCAGTTGGGCATATGCATTTGGTGGGTCGGAATGACCACCACGGTCCACTCTCTAGCTTCCTGGCTACCCATCTTGCCTCATTCTAATTTTCACTCCATACCGCCATTGACTTTCTGAGGTACAGAACCAATCATGTGGCTTACTCAATCAAAATCCTTTGATCAATTAAGACTGACTCTAAAATGAAAACTAAATGCCTTTATATGTCATTAAAATTTTGCCATAATTGGATTAATTCCAGACTTATTTCCCTATATTCATACCTAATAACTCTAAGTATGACTTATTAGTCTCCAGAATCATATCAGTATACCATTGCTTCCCCCAAGTCCCCAAACTAGGATAAGATGTTG
The DNA here is from genome assembly GCF_049115385.1 of Moschus berezovskii. NCBI lineage: Eukaryota > Metazoa > Chordata > Mammalia > Artiodactyla > Moschidae > Moschus > Moschus berezovskii. The sequence goes on along the minus strand of NC_142488.1, from coordinate 26,411,482 downwards.
TTTCTACAGATCTTCTAAATTCTGCAGCCATGAGTCTCAGATTCAAATACTCTCTTTGATCATCCTATCAGACACTGTGACTATTTTAGTCTTTCAACATTTGTGTTCAGATATTGCATAATTTTAGAGTTTAGCAAATGACATCATTGGTACTTGTTAAAATGTCTTCATAAAAAAACAGTAAAAATTAACTTTTCTTCAGTTTTATCTCTCACGTGCATTGTAGGATGCCTTCCATAGTAGACACTAAGTTTGTGGACATAAGTATGCTTACAAGGACTCTCCCAGATATTTAATATTTTAGTTAAATACCATTATGACATCTGTACGCATTCTTCTGTGGAGCAGAGGATTCCCAGCTTCTCTCCTCCTCTGTGGAGCAGAGGATTCATCCAGCTTCCCCTATTGTTCATATTTTATATAACCACAAAAGAATGATTAACACCAGAAAATCACAGTTCATACAGTATGATGAACTGATGTGCAGATTTTATTCAAATTTCACCAGAAATTTCACTTAGAACCACTAAGGTTCATTTCTGATGTATGGTCCAACTGATCCCACATTGTACTAGATATATCTTAGTCTCCTCCAACCTGTGACAGTTCCAGAGTTTTCCTTGCCTTTCCTGACCTTGAAACTCCTCAAAATCCTGGTCAGTTATTTTGTAGTATATCCCTCAATTTGGATTTGTCTGATGTATTCTCATAACTAGGTTGAAATTGCAGATGGTGGCAAAATTATCACAGAAGTGATGCTGTGTCCTTTTGAGTGCTTCGTATGAGAGAACCCTATTTATTTTTCAGTTAATTATCTCAATAAAAATTACATTTTAAAGAAGATAAGATTACTAGATAAATTATTCTAAATAATTTAATGATTTTCACATGGTATAAATCAAACCTGACAAATTAAATACTATTCATCCAATGGTTCTTTCTTCATGTCAATAAAACAAACAGCTAAGCAGTGAAAAAGTAAATAATAAATAAATACTGTTCATTCATACTCTTTCAAAGGCAACTGAAATAAATATATAAACAAAATGTTATTTTAAGATCTCTTGTTCTGCCTGAAATAGGAGAAATACAAGGGTTTTTAAAAATTTATTATGATTAATATTTTAATACAAAACTAAAAATCTGTAGAAGCTACTAGAAGTAATGTCTCTTCACCCTACTGTTTCAGTATGTGCAATAGCATATCCTCTAATAGTTTTGTTAATTTAGTAGGTAATGACTGTCTGCTATCTTTCTGTATGCACATTTGATATTCATTATATGTTCCAAACATAGAAATTAGTCCTTTTAAAACAATGGAGATATAATTCTTGCACAATAGAAAAGCATATACTGCTTTACAACAATGGGATACTTATGAAAAGACCTAAGTTAATAAATGCATAAATGAATATTGATCATTTGTAGCACAATTTTTCCTGACAATTACATTTTTCACATAAAAGATACAATGCCCCAATTTTGCTCATTAACAAAGCATTTTGTAGAAATCTTTTCTCCTTACATTTTTTTCCCTTCAAAATGCTACCCCTCACTCATATAGGCAGAGTGAAGACAGACTCAACAAGAAATGAAAACTTTAATGATGAGAATGAAAGTAACAGGGTGCCAAAAGTTTTCTTTACATCATTAATAGTTCAGATGTTGATTTTTCTTCAACAATTCTTACAAAGAAATGTAGCAACTTATCAATTGATTCTACTCTAAGTTTTATTGAGATTGTGTTGCAAATAGCTTTTGATTGCATCTGTTGGAAGATTTCTTTTGAGCTTACAGTATGGCAACATTCATAGTATTCCAAAAAAGCAAGCACAGAAACTTTTCTAAGTTTTAAAAACACACACACACAAATATTAATCATAACAATTTTAAGCTAACCGAATATAAACAAACACCAGTTCACTGTGTTTCACTTAATCACCCCATGCTCAGCAAGCCTTATAAATAATAGTCTCTCAATATGTATCTATGTCTTCGCATTCTTATCTGTAAAATGATAATAATTGTACATGTTAACTATTTATTGTGATACTACATTAAGATTTAAGTATTGATATATAGTAAATGCTCAATAAAAGCCATGTGTTACTATATCATCTTTACTACTACCATTGTTTAACAGATTCTCACACAGAAACTATTCCCAAATTTCCAGAATTTGATGGTTGACAATTTATCTAACTCACACTTTTGGTAAAACAGAACTTCTTTAACTCCTGAAGAAAGCACTTGTCCATGGACATATGTATGTTGGTTTTATATATTTTACTGTATTCCTTATTAAAATCAGAGCATGCTAAATGTAGCCTACAGGTACTTACTAACATTTGCTTCTTTCTAGTGTCTTATCACAGATGTTCGATAAAAATTTAATGAATTAAAACATCCTTACCACTGTTTATTAACTTTCCACCTTAATAATATCCCTTTACATACATTAGTTGAAAGTTAATTTTCAGATGACACCACCCTTATGGCAGAAAGTGAAGAAGAACTAAAGAGCATCTTGCTGAAAGTGAAAGAGGAGAGTTAAACAGTTGGCTTAAAGCTCAACATTCAGGAAACTAAGATCATGGCATCCGGTCCCATCACTTCATGGCAGATAGATGGGAAACGGTGGAAACAGTGACTGACTTTATTTTTCTGGGCTCCAAAATCACTGCAGATGGTGATTGCAGCCATGAAATTAAAAGACACTTACTCCTTGAAAGTTATGACCAACCTAGACAGCATATTAAAAAGCAGAGACATTACTTTGCCAACAAAGGTCCATCTAAGCTAGGCAAGGCTATTGTTTTTCCAGTGGTCATCTATGGATGTGAGAGTTGGACTATAAAAAAAGCTGAGCACCAAAGAATTGATGCTTTTGAACTGTGGTGCTGGAGAAGACTCTTGAGAGTCCCTTGGACTGCAAGGAGATCCAACTACTCTGTCCTAAAGGAGATCAGTCCTGGGAGTTCATTGGAAGAACTGATGTTGAAGCTGAAACTCCAACACTTTGGCCACCTGATGCGAAGAGCTGACTCATTGGAAAGGACCCTGATGCTGGGAAAGATTGAAGGCAGGAGGAGAAGGGGACAACAGAGGATGAGATGGTTGGATGGCATCATCGACTCGATGGACATGGGTTTGGGTGGACTCCGGGAGTTGGTGATGGACAGGGAGGCCTGACATGCTGTGGTTCATGGGGTAGCAAAGAGTCAGACACGACTGAGCAACTGAACTGAACTGAATGTTATATACTACACCTATTCCAGAAACGATTTTAGTAGATTATTTTATTTTTTTAACTCATGCCCAAGCAAAGATTTTTTAATCCATTTCATGTTTTCACCACTCTTCTTTTCCCTGTGCCATGTAAATGCCATGTTCTGGACAGTGGTTAATCCTTTATCATGGATCCAAGAATGAAGACACACAGAACATTGTCACAGCTGCTACATGGTATGTAACATGAGAGAGACATAAACCAATGCCACTAAAAGGCGCTGAGATTTGGGAGTTATATGTTACCATTGTTTAACTATGCAGAAGCTCACTAATACAACTGGCTTACAAAAGTATATTCAGTAACATAAGACGACGACCAGGGAAATCAAGATAAATGAACAGTAAATATGAAAGCGTAAGCTAAAGCCAGGAGAAAAAAAAGAGTATGCAGAGCTGTATATTACTGAGTTCTATTAAAAATTATAATGTTATTCTGCTGTTTACTACATCTGATCTAATGTTCTACCATTTTTCTATTATTTTTCTCATTAGTTACTCTTCAAACAATTCCTCTTCCCTTTCCACCTATCATTCTTTTCTCTCGGCTATTATCATGCTCCATAAAACATTCTCTGAAGGTTAAAAGATAGTTTAAAAAGGACTTCCCCTGTGACACCAGGATTTTCTAATGTCTCTGTTTTCCTCTCCCGCATACTGCACGTGGACTCTGGGGAAATGGCTTACCGCAGAACTCTACCATTGATGCCTGCCCTTCTGTAGCTGTCTGCAAGACATGGGCTATCAGGCTCACTTGGAAAACACTTAAAAACCTTTCCAGTGTTCCTCTACACTGTGTTGAGACTGGAGCCAGTGCCAGACTGGGAAATGATTCTCCTCAGTTTTACATTGTGTTTAAAAGGCTCCAACATGATCCTGATGGAAAAATTCTCACTATTATTTTTCAACACAGCCTTAATAATTTAAACACCAAAGTAAGTTAAAATGTTAAAAATATTAAAGATTAAGTGATGACATTTCAACTTTTCTTAATTCTCCTATATTCTTGTTAATGTCTCTTAAATGTTAATCTGGCATTATCCAGTTACTTCAGGAAATTGATACAGTTTTACCCAGTTTTCATCTGTCAGTTCTCCTATTAAATACTTGTAGGTGGTGCTAAAATGCAATTTAGCAACTGGAGAGTTATTTGTGGACCAGCAAGATTTAACCACTGACATTTTTCTCCTAGTGAAATCTCTAGTGTCATTCTGACATCATGCACTGAAGGATGACAAGTTCTCTTATTGCAAAATCAAAGATTACTTTGAAAAAGGCTGAATCAGCTTTGGAAGTAACAATGTCTGGCTGAAGGGATGTTTTAATGCATTCTAGTTATCTCAAGGAAAACCTGAGAGCTTATGGATTCAGCTTCTTGTGTGTGTGCATTTGAAAATGTTAAGTAATAAGGAATGGAAGCACATGAAGGAAAATACGTATTAAATGTTAAGGAAAAGTTACATTTACAAATGAAAACTGCTTCAGTGATTTTTATTGAAAGTGCTAAAAGCTAAAATAAATAATACTGCACACTACTTTATAGAGTTCTTGTTAAAAGTCAACAAAAACACTAGGTTAAGCTATTCAATATACTAGGTCGATTCTGGCACACTTAATTTCAAAGGGCAAAGTGACTTTATAAAAGGTCACAAATTACATCAACATTATCATACATTTTAACTTTTAGTTCTGGCAAGCCAACAGCTGCTGCATTTGCTAATCATACATACGACATTTAAGAAATTACAGAGGAGAAATTATTTCCTTTTCAAACATTTTAGGATTTTAGATATGTTAATTAACAAAAAGTAAACAGTCATTAAATAGAACACATATTTAAAGTTAAAATATCCTCACTTTAAAGTAGAGGATGTACTAAGGGAAACTTCAAGTAAGAGGAAGAGTAAAGTGATTACATATATCCACTGCCTACTCAGGTGAAATTAAGTGAAGAAAGAAGAAAATCTCAAGAAAATTTTAGAACACTTTAAGCTTTATTCTTACTGATGCTAAAGCTGAAACTGCAATACTTTGGCCGCCTCATGCGACGAGTTGACTCACTGGAAAAGACTATGCTGGGAAGGGTTGGGGGCGGGAGGAGAAGGGGACGACCGAGAATGAGATGGCTGGATGGCATAACCGACTCTGTGGACATGAGTTTGAGTGAACTCTGGGAGTTGGTGATGGATAGGGAGGCCTGGCGTGCTGTGATTCATGGGGTCGCGGAGAGTCGGACACGACTGAGCGACTGAACTGAACTGAACTGAACTGAAGCTTTATTCTGCTATGGTACCACTTGATAAGTGTGGTTCAGAAAGGGAAAAAAATCTGTACGAAGCACCTTGGTAATTTTTACCCAAATGGTAGTACATGTTATTTCCATTACTTAAAATTTTACCCCAAAGAATTATGCCTTAAACATACTGTATGTATCAACATTATGACATTTGTGCAGAGGAGAAAAAAAGAAACCTATGTGATATGTTTTGGCAATGAACCCCTTCCCCCCAGATGCATATGCATATATGTGTGTGTGCATGTGTGTGTGTATAATTTTTTTAAACAAAGCAAATAATTGTTTAGCTGAGACCAGGGTAAGCAGTAAGCAGTCCGGAGCAGCCTAACAGACTTTATTATGGCTGTGTACCATTGATGATATGAATGTGATCATCAACTTGAGATTCAACTCATCATAGCCTAGATCTAAGAAGGTTCCTACTTCCACAAATTAAGGGCTACTGAACAGGGTCAGTTCAGATATAAGCTCTTATTATGTAACAACTACATTCTCAGCACTTTCCAGCTATATATTAGGCCAATCTCCTCTCCCTATCTCTATCTCAGTTATCTAACAATTCTTCCCCTGCCTATAGTCTCCAATATTATTGAGCATTTACTATTACACCCCACACGTTGTACTAAGCATTTTCTACATTATCTTTTCAACATTATCTTTACTGAGTAATCAAAATAATTCCAGAAGGTCCTTACTGAAAGAAAGCACACCTGACAGGAAGAGAAACTAGGCTCAGTAACTTCTTCCAGATCACACAGGAAGTACCCTAATCAGGATGCTTATTTATAAGTAAAGAGCCCAAACATTTTGATTACCAAGCTATATGATTATGTAGTGACAGTACTAAAGTATTTTTTTTTAACTACAACCATGTTACACAGCAAAAGAGAACATTCTGCAAATGGACTCCTCAATTTGCTGCTATAGGAAATTTAAAATTTACTTTCACAAAGCTAACAGAATGCTTAGAGGGAAAGAGAATTTGATTTAACTGTCTGGGGTCCAGGGTTCTAGTCCAGCTATCTCATTAACTGAATGTCCAACACTGTGAAAGTCTTTACATAATTCATCTAAAACTTCATTAAATATTTCAGAATTAGCACAAATGGATATGCTGTTATGCCCTGTAGGGGTAGGTTAGGAGAGAACTAGTAAAGCACTGGCATTAACACAAAGCAAAAATTAAGTTATAGTAGCCATGTCAAAATAAATCAAACTTGTATAAATGCTCTACTGATTTACAGGAAATAGAGAGTACAGAGAAGCACATTAAACTACATTTCAGGGATATAATCAGTAAAAAAATCAGATTATACCAAATTTTATAGGACAGATTACTTTGACTCCTCACTAAAAATCTGCAAGGGGGCAAAAAGATGGAATGAATCCTATCAATTAAAGAAGACAAAGTATAATTCAACCAATCATGATTCATGGCCTTTATTGGATCCTAATTTAAATTTGAAAATTGTTTCTATAATTGCTGATAAAAATAAATTGCTGTATTATTTTAGGTGAGATAATCACTTTATGTTAAAAAGAGACATACCTATATATGAAGTAATATGATGCTGTCTGGGATTTGCTACAAAATAATACAACAGTAGTAAAACTGAACAGGGGAGAGGACAGGGCAGGACTAGCCACGAGTTAGTGATTTTGGTGACTGTTGAAATGTGTGATTGGTACATAATTCTTTACTTAATTTTTATATGTTTGAAATTCTCCATAACAACAAAACATAGGCAGTAGACCCAGACAATTAGAAAAGCATTACCAAATAAACCTAAGACGAGATTCATGTTGGAAAATGGAATTAGAGTTGGACTCGTTGATTTCTTGATGCCACTCTTTGAGTCCTGAGTGGAGAGAAAGGAAACATCTTGCTAGACACAAAAGAGGCCAACATAGGAACTTAAAGTGAATGTGGGAGCACATTGAACTATCAAGACAAGCATGGTCACCCACAGACTTGTTGAGAGAAGAAAGAACAGTGAACCCTGGAGTGATCTAAGATGGGTAGAAAAAAGAAGCAGGGCAATGATGTTATATAACCATGATGGTATAAATTTGTTAATAGTGTAAATACATGTTGTGAGCAAAATATTGCTATTTGTTAAATGTTAAAAGTGAAGCATGACTTCCCAGGTGGCACACTGGTAAAGAACTCACCTGCTAACGCGGGAGACGCAGGTTCGATCACTGGGTCAGGAAGATCCCCTGGAGGAGGAAATGGCAACTCACTCTAGTATTCTTGCCTAGAAATTCTCATGGACAGAGGAGCCTGCAGGGCTGCAGTCCATGGGGTCACAAAGAGTGACTGAGCACAACTGAGTGATGGAGCGTGACTGAGTGACAGAGCACACATGCAAAACTGAAGCGTGGCACACCTATTAGATTGGCTTGATTCCCCACAGGTTGTACAGCGGAAACTAACACAATATTGTAAAGCAATAATACTCCAAAAAAAAAAAAAAAAAAGGCAACACACACACACAAAAGGGGGGAAAAAAAGCAAAACAAATTTAGTAAAATTTTAAAGGCAAAACAAAGCTGCAATTTCATCAACCTCTGAAATTTGTAGGCACATACATAATCCATTCAAAATTCACATAAATTTCCATTTTATTCACTCGTCTTGCTTAATTATCAGCATTACAGAAGGTGCGAGCATGCTCAGTCATGTTCAATTCTTTGCTACCCCATGGATGGTACACAGCCAGGTTCCTCTGTCCATGCAATTGTCCAGGCAAGAATACTGAAGTGGGCTGCCATTTTCTCCTCCAGGGGTTCTTCCCCACCCAGGGATCAAACCCAGGTCTCCTGCATCTCCTGTATTGGCAGGTGGATTCTTTACCACTTAGCCATCTGGGAAGCTCACAGAAGGTAGAAATGTATTTAAGAATTGTAGTTTTACTTTAATATATTGTTGTTTTATATAACCGTTAGTATTATAATCTCCGAACACAGTTAATCACTCCTCACTCATTGTTTTGTAGCATAATACTTTTCCTATATTATAATTATTTTAATTGTGTCTAATTCCTTGACTAGAACATCCTAATTTCCTTAATGTCTCAGTATAGTATTTCTTATTGTAACCCCAGGGACTAAGCACTTAATAAATGCATGTTAAAATCTAAAAAAAAAAAAAAAAATCCCCCAAAGTAATAACACCAAGTGCTGGTGAAGATGTGGAGTAACAGGAAATTCATTCATTGCTCATGGGAATGTAAAATGATACAGTCACTTTGGAAGATCGTTTGACATTTTCTTACAAAGAAAAACATAACATTACCATCCAAAAACACATTCCTAAGGATTTACCAAAATGAAAATTTATGTACACAAACAACCTGCACGCAAATACTTGCAGCAGCTTTAGTCATAACTGCTAAACATTGGAAGCAACCAGGATTCCCTTCAACATGTTAATTTATAAGTACTCTGTGGTACATCCTTGCAATGTAATATTATTTAATGATAAACAGAAATTAGCTATTAAGCCATGACAAGATACTGAGGAAATTTAAATGCATAAAGAGAAACAGCTTGTCTGAAATGCTTGTCTGTACGATTTCAAGTATATGACATACTAGAAAAGGCAAAACTATGGAGACAATAAAAAGATCAGTGGTTACCAGAGGCTGGAGTGGGTTGGGCGAGAGAAGAGGAAAGCATAGAGGATTTTTAGGGCAGTGAAATATACAAATGCAATATATTTGTAAATATATATATATTACAAATCAACTATTCTTCAATAAAAATTTAAAAATAACACATCAACATTAGTTTATATTATGATAAATTCACCATATTAATGCAAGATATTAATGGTGAAACCGTGGTGCAGATGGAGAGGAAGTCTACAAGAACTCTTTTCATTTACTGTCCAATTTTTTGGTAGACCCAAAACTGCTCTAAAAAATATATTACTCTTATAAGGAAAGCATAACTTCTAAACTATGAAATCAGAGTTATTTCCATTCCAGGTTGATAATTCAAGACCCGAGGGAGAACTCAGTGATTTATCTTGTCGCTTGTCTTCCTCTTCATGCTCCAAGCCGGTGATCTGGGACACGAAGATATCACCGAGTATGAGTTCTGTCTTTGAGATCCTTGTATTCCCCAGAGGGGCTGACATTGCTCTTGAGGGTGTGTCACTTTTCATATAACCACTCAGTGCAGAAATTACTGTTCCAATTAGAAAAGTGTTAGTTGCTCAGTCGTGTCTGACTCTTTGTGACCTAAAGGACTATAGCCTGCCAGGCTCCTCTGCCCATGGAATTCTTCAGGCAAGAATACTGGAGTGGATAGCCATGCCTTTCTCAAGGGGATCTTCCCAACCCAGGGATCGAACCTGCATCTCCTGCTTTGGCAGGCAGATTTTTTACCATCTGAGCCACAAAGGAAGCACAATGTAAAAGTCTGTGGTACTCCAGACTGGAGGGATTTAAGTGGTTTGGTAGGTGGATGCGCTTGGAAACTTACTCAGGTAAGCAGAGTGTGAGATTGCTAACATTTGGTCTGCCATCTACCAGGTATCTGATCTAGCAGGAAATAGATGTTTATTATTACACCAGTAAAGTTACTTTCAGAATTAAAGGTATTTTATTATGGGGGTACAGAGAGAGGCAATGATGCCAGTTATGCCCAATCTTTCCAAAAGATAATGCCCCAGAAACAGTAATCAGAGTATGTGTCTACAATACCAGTCTATCTATCCAGCTAAGTGTTAGTACTATAGCTCACGAGGCTCATCTGTCCATGGAATTCTCCAGGCAAGAATACTGGAGTGGGTTGCCATTCCCTTCTTCAGGGGATTGTAGGAAGAACTAATTAATTCATGCACATTCAAACCAATCTTAAAAAGTCAGATTACAAAATGCATTCAGCAAAATCATTATAATTGATGATGATAATAGCAGCAATAATAGTAATAATAAGATGGACGTTGATATCAAGATAAATTTAAAAAGAGAGAGTTAGCAATGAATGTAGAATAACATTGTTATTGTTCAGTCACTCAGTCATGTCTGACTCTTTGTGCACCCATGGACTACAGCACGCAAGGATCCCCTGTCCATCAGCAACTCCCGGAGCTTGCTCAAACTCATGTCCATTGAGTCGGTGATGCCATGCAACCATCTAGTCCTCTGTCATCCCCTTCTCCTCCTGCCTTCGATCTTTCCCAACATCAGGGTGGAATAACATTCATTATAGAGCTCTTAATTATGGAAGACCAATGGTTGCGCTTAGAGCTCTCTGGCCTCTGCACTTAAAGGGAATCACAGCCAGTGAAGTCATTTGCAGAGTCCATGGGACAAAAAGAAGCCAGTTCTTCAGAAGGTGCACAGTATTTATTATTAAGACACACTCACACTGTGCGTCATCTTTATCTGAAATTTTTGGGACCAAGATATGTTGAAAAAACAATCTTTCTGAATATTTGAAATGAATACAGTATGTATACACCAAGTATTTTGAAAAGTCCCCAGGATGCCCCTGCAGAAGCACTCTAGATTTAAACATACAAATATTTCTGCACTTAAACATATAAATACCGAAACTTCAGGGAATAAATATGTTTAGCTCAAGTTACCCTCAAATGAACTTTGGCATCAGACTTAGAGAAAGTATCATTTTGAGACAATTGGGGTTTTGGGGACTGCAGATACTAGGAGCGCTGCTTCTTGCACAGTTTTCCTCCAGTAAAGCCCAGGGGAGTTCGTGAAGCTCTATCACAGCCACTGGAGTAAAGGACAGTGGACACATTGAATAACTCAAGCTCCCTGAGCTTTTATTTGATCAAGTAATAGATCTTTTTTGTTTGAATACCCAGAGAAGTGGTTCTCAAATTCTTGTATGGACTAGAATTCCTCACCCTGGAGTAGGATAGTGTCTAAGCCTTTGGGATTCTTACCCAGGTCTCCAGGTGACTGATGGCCACCAAATTTGAGAGCCAGAACCACTCTTGAACTCTGATAATGCTGCATCACCAGTTCAAAGAGTTTGAAAGGTTAAAACAACAACCAATGAGGTTTGCCTTCTTTCTTTAAAAAAAATGAGAAATTTTAATGGACATGAGCCCAAAAAGACCCTCCTCAGACTTTAGGGGAAATATTACACTAAAGCAAGATAAAGAAGACACAGAAATCATATTTCCAAATTATTAGACAAGATTCTTTGATTAGTCTGCCCAGGATACTTAGTGTATTCATTTAGCCAGTGTATACAGGCATATGAACTAGAGAGTATGCACAATTCAAAGCCTTCCATGAATTCAAATTTATTCAATAAAATGAAACACCATTTTTTTTTCTGCTACTGTAAAAACTGGCAAGAGCTTTGCACTGAGATTTACTGCACCAAGTTGGCACTGGGCAACTAACTATATGTAATGTGAAATGCACTAACATATCACACAGCACCTGAATATGCATAAAGAACACTGCTTTCTTCTCAGCAGTGGCTGATACAACCACAATCAAACTCTTGCTCTTAATCAACACAGACTCCAATGGAATGGCACATACGACTAACAGCCTCAATCCCTAATTACTGCCAACATAGGGTAAATTTGACTTTACAAATCTGTTATTAATGCTTTGACATTTTCAGAATAAAATGTGTTTTAAAACACTGGTAGCCAAGTAAGTAATTTTTTTAAGACTCTAAGTAAACAAGGCAGGTGAAAGGGAGCAGAGTGGGAGAGGGAAAGGAAATTAACATCCATTGAATACCTGTGAAGAGTGCATTCCTCTAAATGCTGTACAGATAATGGGTTTTTTGCTTTTCTCTAGCGAACAGGGGAAAGTCCAGTTGATATAGGTCATATATGATGGTAAATGCCAGATGTATCTGGAAACTACACCTGAGTCCCAGAGGTTGAATCATGGTGCTGGAACATTGACTGAATGTCACTATCAAGTGGCATGGTTAAAAGAAGGGCAGTGTTTAATTATATGAAGAGTCAAATAGCCTGGAGTTCTGAAACTGCAGAATGTTTAACAAGATAAACAGTGATCTGATCCATACTTAAATCAAATATGAAATTTATAATAATTTGGCTATTTTCTTAGTCAGCTGATAAGTAACAGTGCCTCAACTCATTAACAGTATTTTGCCACTGGATCAACATAGACAAGTAAGGATAAAGAGCAAATGTATTCAAGAATTAAAAAAAGAATCCAACTACAGATCACCTTCCAAATGAAATAATAACTGATGAGTTAACATTTATCCCTCTCATGATTTATCAGCATTTAAGTACACAAATCAAAAGAACACACTGCTGTGTTTGGGATGATTAGTACTTTAATTTTTATTGATTTATTTATTTTAATTGGAGTCTAATTACTGGTTTTTGCCATACATTGACATGAATCAGCCATGGGTTTACAAGTGTTCCCCATCCTGAACCTCCCTCCCACCTCCCTCCTCATCCTATGCCTCTGGGTCATCCCGGTGCACCAGCCCTGAGCATCCTGTCTCATGCATCAAACCTGGACTGGCGAACTGTTTCACATATGATAATATACATGTTTCAATGCTATTCTCTCAGATCATCCCACCCTCGCCTGCTCCTACAGAGTCCAAAAGACTGTTCTATACATCTGTGTCTCTTTTGCTGTCTCACTTACAGGGTTATCGTTACCATCATTCTAAATTCCATATATATGCGTTAGTATACTCTATTGGTGTTTTTCTTTCTGGCTTACTTCATTCTGTATAACAGGCTCCAGTTTCATCCACCTCATTAGAACTAATTCAAATGTATTCTTTCTTATGGCTGAGTAATATTCCATTGTGCATATGTGCCACAGCTTTCTTATCCATTTGTCTGCAGATAGACATCTAGGTTGGTTGCTTCCATGTCCTGGCTATTATAAACAGTGCTGCGATGAACACTGGGGTACACGTGTCTCTTTCTATTCTGGTTTCCTTGGTGTGTATGCCCAGCAGTGGGATTGTTGGGCTGTATGGAAGTTCTATTGCCAGTTTTTTAAGGAATATCCACACTGTTCTCCATAGTGGCTGTACTAGTTTGCATTCCCACCAACAGTGTAAGAGGGGTCCGTTTTCTCCCCACCCTCTCCAGAATTTATTGCTTGTAAATTTTTGGATAGCAGCCATTTTGACCGGCATGAGATGGTACCTCATTGTGGTTTTGATTTGCATTTCTCTGATAATGAGTGATGTTGAGCATCTTTTCATGTGTTTGTTAGCCATCTGTACGTCTTCTTTGGAGAAATGTCTGTTTAGCTCTTTGGCCCATTTTTTGATTGGGTCATTTATTTTTCTGGAATTGAGCTGCAGGAGTTGCTTGTATATTTTTGAGATTAATTCATTGTCAGTTGCTTCATTTGCTATTATTTTCTCCCATTCAGAAGGCTGTCTTTTCACTTTGCTTATAATTTTCTTCATTGTACAAAAGCTTTTAAGTTTAATTAGGTCCCATATTTTTATTTTTGTTTTTATTTCCATTACTCTGGGAGGTGGATCATAGAGGATCCTGCTGTGATTTATGTTGGAGAGTGTTTTGCCTAAGTTTTCCTCTAGGAGTTTTATAGTTTCTGGTCTTAGGTTTAGATCTTTAATCCATTTTGAGTTTATTTTTGTGTATGGTGTTAGAAAGTGTTCCAGTTTCATTCTTTTACAAGTGGTTGACCAGTTTTCCCAGCACCACTTGTTAAAGAGATTGTCTTTTCTCCATTGAATATTCTTGCTCCCTTTTTCAAAGATAAGGTGTCCATAGGTATGTGGATTTATCTCTGGGCTTTTTGTTTTGTTCCATTGATCTATATTTCTGTCTTTGTGCCAGTACCATACTGTCTTGATGACTGTAGCTATGTAGTATAGCCAGAAGTCAGGCAGGTTGATTCCTCCATTTCCATTCTTCTTTCTCAAGATTGTTTTGGCTATTTGAGGTTTTTTGTATTTCCATACAAATTGTGGAAATATTTATTCTAGTTCTGTGAAAAATACCGTTGGTATCTTGATAGGGAGTGCATTGAATCTATAGATTGCTTTGGGTAGTATACTCATTTTCACTGTATTGACTCTTCCAGTCCATAAACATGGTATATATCTCCATTAATTTGTTTCCTCTCTGATTTCTTTCATCAGTGTTCTATAGTTCTCTATATATAGGTCTTTTGTTTTTTTAGGTAGATACATTCCTAAGTATTTTATTCTTTTTGTTGCAATGGTGAATGGAATTGTTTCCTTAATTTCTCTTTCTTTTTTCTCATTGTTAGTGTATAGGAATGCAACGGATTTCTGTGAGTTAATTTTATATCCTGCAACTTTACTATATTCATTGATTAGCTCTAGCAATTTTCTTCTAAAGTAGAGTCTTTAGGGTTTTCTATGTAGAAGATCATGTCATTTGCAAACAGAGTTTTACTTCTTCTTTTCCAATCTGGATTCCTCTTATTTCTTTTTCTGCTCTGATTGCTGTGGCCAAAACTTCCAAAACTATGTTGAATAGTAGTGGTGAGACTGGGCACCCTTGCCTTGTTCCTGACTTTAGGGGAAATGCTTTCAATTTTTCACCATTTAGGATAATATTTGCTGTGGGTTTGTCATATATAGTTTTTATTATGTTGAGGTACTTTTAAACCCACTGTTTCCTCCTTATGCTTACAAATAAAAGAAGCTCTCAGAAGAGCAGTCTCCCTCTATCATTCTATAGTAAATATATCAGAGCTTGGTGTGGTTAGTAAATTTGTCCTGATGATTTTTTAAATCAATTCATCTTATAGCCACTTTACATCTGAATCTGAATTGTGAATCAATCCACTTTACAGATGTAATGATGTTTAGTCTGAAAATCTTCCACTTCACAGAAAAATAGGAAGCATGTGATTTTTTATTTGAGCAATCACATTAACACTAAACTTGGCTATTAAAAATCCTCAGTTATTTCTTTATAGAATCTAATTTGCATTAACTATAGAAAAGTTAGAAAGATGGAAGAGAAGATTAATTCTACAACCTAGATATACAATTTTATTATACATGTACTTTAGTCATCCCCTATTCATTATCCCTAAACATACAAACACAAAATCATGAGTATGGACATTTATACCTGTTATTTAAATAAAATCAATTCAGTAATAAATTAGTTATACATATCTAAAATATTCATATAAGAAGATTCTAAATGAAAGTAAACTATATTTTCCTGAATATTTGTAAACCACCTTAGAGAGCAGAGCAGAAAAGGGCCTCAGAAGTAGTGGTTTTGAACTGCAAATGAGACAAAGAACATGGGACTGATTCAACTGTCTTTCTCCAGTACAGAGTGCCAAATATAAAACTAAATATTATTGTTCTTTTCTTGACTTGGTGTTCCCCCAAATAAAAATGAAGAATTAATCATTCATGTATGACATTAAAAATTTCCCCATCCATTCATTTATTCAACATTCAGCTATTTCTTAACTAATACTGTCCTGAAAATGGAGAAAACAAAGATGAATAAGAGTTCCCACCCTTCAAGAACTCACAGTCAAATCAAAGATATAGATAAGTGAGCAGGAAATTATAATATAGTGTAATAAGTGCTACGAGGGACATAAGTAGAATAGAGATGCTAAACTATCCATGAAAGGGGAATCAGCAGTGAAGCCTTCCCAGAAGGTAATATAATTTCAGTCTTGAAGGACTAGTTAGTTTTAACTAAGTAAAGAGACAGAAGGTGCTTAGGGAGGAGGATGGGTGAGCTAAGAAAAGGAAGTAACAACAATAAAAACAAAGCAAAACAAAAATCTAAAGCAAGAGAGAACCTGGCAGGTCTTTGCTGTGAGTTAGTTAAGTGGAAGGTGGGAAGAGGAGAAAAGAGGCCAGAAAGTTAAACAGGGGCCTTATGTGCTAGGCCATGAGTATGAGTTATGGTCAAATGGCCATGAGGCAATGTTGTAGGCTGAGGGCCTCTCATCTGAGCACAGTGTTCACTGGCCTTCCTTAGTGATGGAATTTTTTATCACCAAATTCAAGCTGTTGTTAAATTTCTCTAATGTGTATTTACTATAAATTGGTTATTATTTTCCCTTTGGAAATATAAATAATTTGTGGGGAGATTATTTAAGACAATATGTTACAGATTGTGTCCCTCAAAATTCATATGTTGAAGCCTGAATCTTCAAAATGATTGTATGGGGAGTGAGGCCTTTATTATTTTTATTATTGGGGTGAGGTAATTAGATTTAGAAAAACTCAGGTGGTGGGGCCCTCATGATGGAATTAGTGCCCAAAGAAGAGACCAGAGAGGTTGCTCTTTTTCTCTTTGTCATGTGAGGACACAGCAAGGAGGACATCTTCAAGACCAGAGTGGAATACACCAAATTTGGTATACACCAAATCTCCCAGCATCTTGATTTTGGATTTCTCAGCCTCCAGATTTGTGAGAAATAGACATTTGTCTTTTAACCCATACAGTCTATGATATTTTGTTATGGTAGCCTGAATGACTAAGATAGCATGCAAATAAGCTCTTCATGAAAACCTGATGATTACTGTATGAAAAAATCTTGGTGGACATTGACCTACGAGTTCCAATTTAGGCAGGTTAAATTTAAGAAGCCTGTAGGAACTCCAAGTGGAGATGAAAAGTAGTAGTTCCTAGATTGGATTCACACTCAAAAGAAGATCAAGGCTAGTGATTTATTTTGGGAAGTCCACAGAGATTGAGATACAGTGAGGCTAAGAACAGTGATATGGCATATTTAAAAGATAGACAGGGGACAGATAAGGAGAGAGAGGCATTTGCTACAGCAGTAATTCTCAAAATGTGGTCCCTAGACTACCAGCATTGGCCTCACTTGAGTACTTCTAAAGCCTGGTTTCATATCTACTGAATTAGAAAATCTGGGGGTGATGCCCAGCATTATGTGTTTTGATAAGCCATCCAGGTGATTCTAATCCTTCTAGAGGTTGAAGACTACTGAAGTGGACACTGTGTGGGAAAGTGTTTTGTCTATATCTAGTAAGTTTAGATGATGCTAATGATGAAGAAGAAGAAGAAAGAGGAGGAGGAAAACAAAACCACCACCACTTCGACCACCGAATTGTAGGATAATAAGCCTAACTTTCAAATTGCTTTAAAAACATTGTAAAAAACAGCATCATGTTATAAAATGAGTCATTTGAATTATCCATGTATTATATGGTATAGTTCAACAGGTGTTTGAATTACATAATAGAGATTAAGTTGATCTTGAAGAACCACAGATAGTAATTACATATTGCCATGCATGACCGAAGGTAGAGCTTAGCTATTGTTCTTCGTCCTTTAAAGAACCATTATCCAGAATTACAACTTGCTAGATATTTGTAATTTGCCTATTTCATGTGAGAAATGAATTATTCAAAGGTTCACACTATAGCTGAGGTACTATAAAAATATAAATTTACTACGCAATAGATACAAGCAATCACTTACTAATTATATTTTCAAAATGCCTCTAATTTAAATTCATGGGTGATTGATGCAGTAAGACAAGCAGCAAGTACAGGATATAATTTAATCAACAAATGACCCTAAGAAAAGTGGTGATGGTAAAAGTTTCATTTAATTTTATGTCACTTTTCCATTTCTAAATTGTTAATTTAGGGTCTGTTCATAGGTGGGCATTCAATTTATGACTTGCACTCATTAGAAAATAACTAATCACATTAAAAGGTCTTTTAAGGACAATGAACCATGCTTCACTATCTTATCTTTTCATTTTGCTCTGAGTTCTTGACCAGCTATGAAATTTAACTTTTCCTGCACAGCTTAATATGTGAAAGTGTAACTCCCAAGGTACCTTATGAAATTCTAATTATATTTAATGCTACACATTATTGAGAATAAAAATTTTAAATGAGAAAAATTAATCACAGACTTTGTGAAAATGTTTTTAAATTATGAAACCCAAGAGTAGTTATAATCAAACTTTTAATCACCTCTAGAAATTATCTCTCTGCAAAAAAACATATTTTCAACTAAAATGGGCACTCAACTCACAAAACCGTATGTGGAAAAAAAATTGAATCACAAACCATTCCATTTGCTCTTGAAAGTCTATGTCTGTGTCATTATATTGTAAAATCATGAATACCTGTTCCTAGAATCGGCCACTCTAACAACAAACTGAGCATTAAATATTGCCAAGCACTCCATTAAGTCAATTATATGGATTACCTTTAATTCTTCTCCCAACACCAAGTCATAGGTAGAATTATTCATATTGAACACATGGTATGTTTGAGAACTAAAAGGTTATGTTGCAACTCCCCAAATCTAAACTCAGTCACCTTGCTCTAGTAATGCTAATTAACTAACCTGACTCTTTTAAAGAATATTTTAGAAATTTATTTAAAAGGAAGCCCATAAATGTTTCTGAAAGGTCTTTCTGACTGAGTACCATTTTGCTGATCTAAACCCTGTCTGCCTTTCCATTCCTCACCAGGTAAAATACACAGCAAAATGATGGCAGAGGGAACAGAACAAAAGCACAAGTCTCTGAAATCCTAGTGTTCTGTTCCTTGAAGTAAGATGACCATGTATTGCACAGCCCAAACCTCATGCCAAATAACAAATGGTGAATAAGCGACTACAGAGACATTTCCTGAATCTATTCATATTTATTTCTCGTTCACATTCATCCTAAGGTGTTTCCAAAACTCTTTCAAAATGCAGACTAGCACAGTATTCAGCATAAAGAGTACATTTATCATATGCAGTTTCCAGGGGAATGTATAATATAATAATGACAAATACAATAAGCAATCCATTTAAAGACATATATTAAACTGGCCATGACTCTTTCTGGCTAAAAGGAAAGCCTTTAATAGTCAATTTTGAAAGTCATTTACTTAGGACAGCCTTTGTATTTTCTCCATATGATGCTTATAACAAATGAAACCCACAAAGCTTGAAATCCCACCAATTAACTGCAGATTTTGGTAGGGGGTGAATATAATTATTGTTAGAACAGCAGTCTGACTAATTTGACCTACGATTCTCAGAAATGGCACAGAGGGCCATTTTATAAAAATATGCTACTCAACCCAAGACACTTTAAAAGAAGGCTGGTTAAAGAAGGCAAATAAAGGGTAGAGGAATTCATGTTGGAAAAGCTAAAAGACATGAAGAAAAAATCCTGATCATTTTTAGAGGAGCATTAGAATCACAATCTTTTTCTGTCTTCTCTATTCCCAATCTTGTCTGTTGATATCTTATCTGCATATATCATACTAGTAACTGGTTCATTATTTTCCTTCTACAAAATGCTGAGTCCTGGGATAGGTTTTGGAGATACAATAGTACAAGGCACACTATTCCTGTCTTTTGTAAACAACATAACTGTTAGGCCTAATTATCACTCAGTCAGGTGGGCTAGGGGTAAAAAATTCACCTGCAATGGAGGAGACACAGGCTCCATCCCTGCGTTGGAAAGATCCCCTGGAGTAGGAAAGGGCAACCCACTCCAGATCCTTGCCTGGAAAATTCCATGGACAGAGGAGCCTGGCCGGCTACAGTCCCCGGGGTCACAAAGAGTTGGACATGACTGAGCACATGCACACACACCAAATTTTTATAATAAATGCCTATTTAATTTTATAGTTAGTTTTACTTTATCATTATTTTATTCTTCTTTATAGGCTTTCTGATTTTTTTTGAAATGGGAATTATTTGTTTTATCCCCAGAAAAAAGGTGACATGTAGCTTGTCAATTACATTGATGTTTCAGTTTCAATCATTAATTTTGTAAGAGTAACAATTTCAGTTGCCAATCTGTGGGTTAACCTACAAAACCTTTCCCAGCAAGCGCTGTTCTTTTACCAATCCTTCTCAGCAAGTCTTCATGTTGGATTTAGACTATATAGGTTGGATACACAGCTTATTTTAGGGCCATAGGGTGATTACAGTAAGTTTTCTTTCACATGCTCTAAAAAAATGAGCAAAGTATATCATTTATTCCATGCTAAATCTTTTCTATGCAATTTACTTTCTCAGAGGGAGTCTATTATAGCAAATGATGTCCTACGATCTATGTGAGAAGTATTAATTAATAGTGACATATTTTTCTGAGTAATATAGGCTTCAGGGCAGGCTCTAACACATAGAGCTCGAGTAATTTTTACACATCTCACTTTTGATTGGTGGACAGTTTATAAATATCTTTTGGGCCAATTCTCTCCCACATCCTGACTGAAAAATAAAATTCAAGAAAAATGTTTGAAATGATAACTTTAGTATTTTAATATTTTACCATAAAGTATATTTATTTATATTTCCGTAGTTTTATCACCAACTTGTAAATTAAAATTCCATCCCCCAAAACAATGGAGGATGAATAGTGCAGTGATTAGGAAAGTCTGGAACAACACTGTTTATCACAAATACTATGCAAGTCACAAATGTGAGCCACATATATAGTTTTTAAATGTTCTTGTGGTCACATTCAAATAGGGAAAATAATAGCTGAAATTTATTTTCAGAATATATGTATTTAATGCAATACATCCATAAGTCTACTATTTCAACATGCAATCATTATTGAAATATAGTATTTTACTTCTTTTTCATATTAAGTTTTTGAAATTCAGTGTGTGTTTTCACACTGACAGCACATTTCAGTTCAGACTAACCATATTTCAAGTGTTTAACAATCACATGTGGCCAGTGGCTGCTATGCTAGACAGCCCAGCTCCAAAATGAAACTTAAATGATTTTAAAATCTATTAGCAATATCACTATAAAAGTACCACATTTTCTCTTCCTTGCTTGATATAGTTGCTCTTTATTTGCATATTACAAGTAAAAGTAATGCTATAAAGACATAGCCAAAAGAAATGAGATAGATATCTCATAAAATCACATCAATACACATTGCCCACAATTTACTATGGAATATGTCATAATGACAGTTATCACAGAGAACTCTTAACCATGTTTTACAGTTGAATATTTTCATATGTATCATCTGAATCTCTTAATGCCTAATTTTATTTTAATCTGTTTACAAAATTTCCTTCTAATCTAATTAAATTTTCAAGGATCTTTCTTTTCTTTTTGTTTCCTAAACATAAACCACTCTAGAAATGTTCTATTCTACAATTGACCTGATCCATTTGCATTTATAAATATGAAATGTGAAAGTACATATATGCTCCCAATACTGACTGCTCTTCTATTTTTACATTGCTGCTTAGAAATTTCTTGTGCTTAGCCCAAGGCATGGCTAGATAGTAAGAAAAGAAAGCTCTTTCTGAGCATGTCCTTCAGTATAATGTGAGAGTAAAGATGCAAGCGTCAAGTCAGAGCAATATCAATCACCAGGATGCTCTGCAACCAGTAGTCTCTCGCAATGATTCTACTTTGTGTTATTCCTTAATCCTGACACCATTTAGCCTTCCTACTGTTATTAATTGCTACCTTTGTTTTTTGCCTTTGCTAATCTTAAAGTCATATGTATCACCAAACTTTGGAAAATGAATACTTCATGATGCTTTCTCAGGAATCTTAGGTAACAGAAACATACAACGATTTCCCTTTAGGCTCATGATGGAGTAGAAAAATGCCCGATGCACAGCCAAGCAAGAGACAGTTTAAAAGCCAAACAATATTTTAACCCAAGTGAATTAATTTTTCAGAGTATTTATTGTGGAATATTCATGGCAATTAACTCTAACAAGTAGAAGATAGTATTTAATTGAATCTGTTAATACAATTCACATCATAAGAGACACATATTGCTTTCTAGTCAGAAATTGAAATTTTCTTATACTAAAAAAGATACATATAAAATGTAAATTAATGCTGACTTAGTAAGAGTTTAAATCATGATGGTCCACTTCACAATGGGTCATATTTCTAATAAAACTTAAAGAAACAAGAGTTCCATAATTTAAAAAATGAATAGTTCTTGCTTATTGAATAAGTACTTTGTAGAGAATTATTGTACAGAAATAGAGATAAGTTACTTCAGTTAAATAACCTGTGGTAATGCACTTTCCCCTCTATGTCTTTAATGTTTATATAACAAAGTTCACAGGGTACTTTAAAGTATTAAATATCACCTATGCTGGCAAACATCAAGTCTCTATAAATTAGATTGTAAACTGGAAGTAACTGGATGGATGGATGTGGTATGCAGATGTTCATAGCCTAATGGTGGAAACCTCTGAATATACAATTTTACATGGTAAAATGGACTTTGCAGATGTGATTAAGGTTAAGAAATTGAGATGAGATGGGAACATCATCTTGGATTATCCGGGCTGGCCCAACCTAATAACATGAGTCTTTAAACTGGATTCCCTTTCTCACCTAGGATCACAGGGACATGTGATTATAGAAAGAAGGGTTAGAGATATTTGACTTTACTGGATTTGAAGATAGAGGAGAGGGCCACAAGCTAAGAATTATTCTTCATAGCCTATTTGCTTACCCTAAAGTATTGTCTGGACTGGAAGGAAACAATAATTACTTTAATTCTCATCTTTACTTACTAGTGGAAAGAATAATAATTTGGATCTCTTGCATTCTCCAAAGACTCCCATATATTTTTTTTGGGGGGTAAGTGTTCTTAGGAATGTATTTAAACATATTTTATATATTTAATTTCATTGATGATATCCATCTTTTAAAATTTCTAACTATTTCTACAGCTGGCTGTTGTGAACCCCTTTCACAGGTTTCCTGCTTTCTAGAATGGCATATGTCCTAGGTTTTATCTTGATTATTTCCTGTTCTATACCTGGAGTCAGTCATTTCTCCAAATAGATAAAGTATTTATTTTTTTTTCCCTAGTAGTAAAGGTTCTGGAGTTGTATCTAAAAAGACACTGATATACACAAGATATTCTAGGTTTTCTTTTGTGTCATATAAAGCAGTTTTATAGTTCTGTGATTTACATAGGTCTTGGTGGCTCAGAGGTTAAAGCGTCTGCCTGCAATGCGGGAGACCTGGGTTCGATCCCTGGGTTGGGAAGATCCCCTGGAGAAGGAAATGGCAACCCACTCCAGTATTCTTGCCTGGAGAATCCCATGGACAGAGGAGCCAGTTGGACACGACTGAGCCATTTCACTTCACTTCATACTCCATTTGGAGTGCATTTTGTGGAGAGTGTTAGGTATGTGTCTAGACTCACTTTTTTTGGCATGTAGATGTGAAGTTGTTACAGTACCATTTGTTAAAAGATCTTTGGTCCACGGATTGACTTTGCTCCTTGATAAAAGATTCATTGACTATATTAACGTCAGTCCATTTCTAGGCTCTCTATTCTGCTCCATTGATCAATGTGTCTATTCTTTCTCTAATATCACAGTGTCTTGATTGCTGTAGCCTTACAGTAATCCCTGTAGTTGGGTAGTGTCAGTTCTGTGATTTTGTTTTTCACCTTCTATACTGAGTTGTCTATTCTGGATATTTGACTTTCCATATTCCACTTTGGAATCAGTTTGTTGATATTCACGAAATAGCTCACTGAAATTTTATTGGAACTACACTGAATCTAAATACCAAGTTGCAAAGAACTGACATGTTGACAATATTGAGTCTTACTATCTATAAACAATAATTTATTTAACTGTTCTTTGATACCAGAATTTTTACTTTTCTCATATAGATCTCATACATATTTTAAAAATTTATACCAAAGAATTTCATTTTGACGGTACCAATTTAAATGGTAATACATTTTTAATTTCAAATTCCACTTGTCAATTGCTGGTATATAGGAAAGCAAATGACTTTAGTATATTAACCTTATATCCTGCAACCTTGCTATTATCACTTATTAGTTTCAGGAGGTATTTTTTTATTGAATCTTTTGGCTTTTCTATGTAGACAACCTTGTAATCTGTGAACAGTTTATTTTGTTTCTTCCTTTTTAACCCTAATATCTTTTATTTCTTTTGTGTCTTATTACACTAGCTAATACTTAAGAGTATGGTGTTAAAAAAACAGTAGTGAGAGAGGACATCCTTGCCTTGTTCTTGATCTTAGCAGGAAATTGTTTAGTTTCTCATTATTAAATTTGATATTAGTTGTAGGCTATTTGTAGATACTCTTTATCAAGTTGAGGAACTGCCTCTCTATTCCTAGTTTTATCATAAATGCATGTTAAATGTTGTGAAATCAGTTTTCTTCATCCACTAATATCATCATGTGCTTTTTCTTCATCAGCTTGTTGATATGATGGATTACATTAAAAGTTTTTCAAATGTTGAACCAGCCTTTCATGCCTCGGATAAATGCCACTTGGAGACCATATATAATTCTTTTTATAACATTGCTGGATTAAAGTTGCTAATATTTTTTTGAGGAGTTTTCCATCTATGTTTGTAAGTGATATTGATCTATAGTTTTCTTTTCTTGTAATGTCTCTGTCTGGCTTCAGTATCAAGGTAATGCTGGCTTCACAGAATGAGTATTTCCTTCTCTTCAATTTTTTGAAAAGTTTCTGAGGCAAAGTTGGATTCATCCTTACATTTGCTCCTCTATAGGTAAAATGTCAGTTCCCCTGGTTTCTTTCCTGATTTTTACTCATCCTTGATTTAGTGAAGTGTGAAAACAATATGACTAGGTATAATTTTGTGGCATTTTTCCTGCCTGTTGACGTTTGAACTTCTTCGTCTTGGTTTGGTATCTGGAATTAATTTAAAGGAGATTCTTAGTTATTATTTCTTCAAATATTTCATTTCTTTTCTTTCTTCTCCTTTTGATGTTTGTATTACAAGTATGCTACACCTTTGATAGTTATACACAGTTCTTGGATATTGTTCTGTTTTTCCCACCAGTCTTTATTCTCCTCACTTTTCATTTTTGAAAGTTTCTTCTGTCTTACCCTCAAGCTTAAAGATTCCTTTCTCATCTGTGTTCAGTCTACTAATAAGTCCATGAAAAGCATTTTTCAATGTAGTACTTATTTTGGATTCTTTATTAGAATTTCCATCTCTCTTCTTACATTACCTATCTGTTCTTATAAGCTGTTTGCTTTTCCATTCAAGTCCTTAGCATATTAATCGTAGTGTGTGTGGGTGTGTGTGTGTTTTAAGGCTTGGCCTAATAATTCCAACATTCCTGTCATTTGTCTCTGGTTCTGAAGCTTGTCCAGTCTCCTTAAAATGTGTATTTTTATTTTGCCTTTCAGTAAGCCTTGCACTTTTTTTATTGAAATGTGAACATGATACAGGGAATGAAAGGAACTGTGGTAAACGGGCCTTTAGTAGTGTAGCATTGATATGCAAGAGTAGTGTTATCTTTGAGTAACAATAGTTACTACTACTACTACTGAAAGAGTAGTAGTTATATGAAAGATGTAGTGTTATCATGAAAGAGAACTATTCGATACTCTTACAAATTTCAGTCTTTCAGTGACCTTCTACACTCTGAACTTCACCAGTATACCTTAGTTTGCTCTCCCTAACCCACCCTAGGTGGAACTGCATGGCCAGAAGGGACTAGAGTTTCATATTTCCTTTTGCGTCAAAGACTCAGAAGACATCTCAGCAGGTTTGGCTCCTGAGGGCAGGCTTTGTTAAGAATAACAAAATACAAACAAACAAAAAATACAACAAAAAAGAAAAAAAAATAACAAAATGTCCAGGAATCTTTAGAAATGGTTAGTTTTCCCTTCCCCTTGCCAAAATCACAGGGGGAGGTTTTCTCTGATATTCACCATGAGGTAGTGATCCTAGAAGTAAAAGTCACAAAACCTTGGTAGCCCGCAAGACAGAGCCCTTCTGGAGTTTTTAACTCTCAGATTTGCCCACATTGCGTCTCCGATAATTTGTTAATTGCAGTTTATTTTCCTGCTGCAGCACTGGTTCCAGTGGAGGTTTCTTCTCATGGGTCTCTACTTGGGTAAGCTCTTATTCTCTATATCTGCCCATTTGTCAAACGTTGGAGGCATGTTGTTACCCTGTGACTTTACTTCTTCTAATGGTTTCTACAAAGAGTCATGGTTTTTTCCCCCAATTTATTGATCTTTCTACTTGTTGTCATGACTGAGCAATGACTTCTAAGCTCCTTTCTTGCAATTCCATAAACTGGAAATCCACCTAACTGTTGGCTAAGTCTCTTTTCAGTTTGCCTATAACATGGTCTGTTGATTTTGAGGATTTTGGTCCATAAATGACCTTGACGAAAAGATGGCTCTCACCTCTGGATATTTGCAGAACATAAAATAAAATAAATGTACCCATAATCTCTGCCCAGTGTTCTTTTATTATTTAAATATGTGAAACATATGTTTATTCATTTTATATTTATATATATATTTTTTCTATATATACATGTGCAGATATGTGTGCTTTTACTATATTTAATATATATTTAGTACATTTACTTATATTTATGGTTAAATACAAAATACTATTTTAAATGGTCTCAAGGACTCAGACTTGGGTTGTGTCTTATAGGAATGATTTTCTTGTTTTTGGATTACATATGTACTTCTAATATCTAAACATAAAGCTTAATGACTCATCTATATACTTTAAAGAAACTATTGTGAACTAACTAGAAAATACAAATTCATACACACAATGATATAATATACATGTGTACAATCAAAGGTACCAGAACTTATTATCATTTCAGTTCAGTCGCTCACTCGTGTCTGACTCTTTGCAGCCCCATGGACTGCAGCATGCCAGACTTCCTTGTCCAACACCAACTCCCGGAGCTTGCTCAAACTCATGTCCATGGAGTTGGTAATGCCATCAAACCATCTCATCCTCTCTTGTTCCCTTCTCCTCACACGTTCAATCTTTCCTAGCATCAGGGTCTTTTCCAAGGAGTCAGTTATCATCATCAGGTGGCCAAGTATTGGAGCTTCAACTTCAGCATCAGTCCTTCCAATGAATATTCAGGATTGATTCTTATTAGGATTGACTGGTTTGATTGCCTTGCAGTCCCAAGGGAGTCTCAAGAGTCTTCTCCAACATCACAGTTCAAAAGCATCAATTATTTGGTGCTTAGCTTTCTTTATGGTCCAACTCTCACATCCATACATGACCACGGGAAAAACCATAGCTTGGAATAGACAGAATTTTATTGGCAAAGTAATGGCTCTGCTTTTTAATATGCTGTCTGCTGCTGCTAAGTCGCTTCAGTCGTGTCCGACTCTGTGCGACCCCATAGACGGCAGCTGACCAGGCTCCGCCGTCCCTGGGATTCTCCAGGCAAGAACACTGGAGTGGGTTGCCATTTCCTTCTCCAATGTGTGAAAGTGAAAGTGAAGTCGCTCAGTTGTGTCCAACTCTTAGCGACCCCACAGACTGCAGCCTACCAGGCTCCTCTGTCCATGCGATTTCCTAGGCAAGAGTACTGGAGTGGCTTGCCATTGCCTTCTAGGTTGGTCATAACTTTCCTTCCAAGGAGCAAGTGTCTTTTAATTTCATGGTTGCAGTCACCATCTGCAGTGATTTTGGAGCCCAGAAAAATAAAGTCTGGCACTGTTTCCACTGTTTCCCCATCTATTTGCTATGAAGTGATGGGAGCAGATGCCATGATCTTAGTTTTCTGAATGTTGAGCTTTAAGCCAACATTTTCACTCTCCTCTTTCACTTTCATCAAGAGACTCTTTAGTTCCTCTTCACTTTCTGCCATAAGGGTGGTGTCATCTGCATATCTGAGGTTATTGATATTTCTCCCGGCAATCTTGATTCCAGCTTGTGCTTCCTCCAGATCAACGTTTCTCATGATGTACTCTGCATATAAGTTAAACAAGGATGGTGACAATATACAGCCTTGACGTACTCCTTTTCCTATTTGGAACCAGTCTGTTGTTCCATGTCCAGTTCTAACTGTTGCTTCCTGTCCTACATACAGGTTTCTCAAGAGGCAGGTCAGGTGGTCTGGTATTCCCATCTCTTTCAGAATTTTCCACAGTTTCTTGTGATCCACACAGTCAAAGGCTTTGGCATAGTCAATAAAGCAGAAATAGATGTTTTTCTGGAACTCTCTTGCTTTTTCGATAACTTGTGGATGTTGGCAATTTGATCTCTGGTTCCTCTGCCTTTTCTAAAACCAGTTTGAACATCTGGAAGTTCACGGTTCACATACTGCTGAAACCTGGCTTGGAGAATTTTAAGCATCACTTTACTAGCGTGTGAGATGAATGCAATTGTGCAGTTGTTTCTGCCATAAGGGTGGTGTCATCTGTATATCTGAGGTTTTTGATATTTCTCCCTGCAATCTTGATTCCAAGCTTGTTGCTAGCCTAGGTCAACATATGTAAAAATGTCTTGACAATTTTACAGTTTTCTTCTTTTTGGGGGGGGGGCGCTTATTATTATTATTTATTTTTTTATTTTTTTTAAAATTTATTTTATTGGAGGCAAATTACCTTACGTTAATTTATTGGTTGGTTTTGCCATACATTGACATGAATCCGCCCCGGGTATACATGTGTTCCCTTTCTTGAACCCCCCTCCCACCTCCCTCTTCCCCATATCCTCCCTCCAGGTCATCCCCGTGCACCAGCCTCAAGCATCCTGTATCATGCGTCGAATCTGGACTGGTCACATATGATAATATACATGCTACAATGCCGTTCTCCCCAGTCATCCCACCTTCACCCTCTCCCACAGAGTCCCAAAGTTCCACTTAATACATAACCTCTCAAATAATACTACCTACAATATGAGCATAATAAGTATATGATTTTAAACTATATACATATATACATATGTATACACTAAAGTTTAACATAAGTATATGTAACATAAGTATATGATTTTAAACTATATACATATGTATACACTAAAGTTTAACAACTTTAGTTTTAAAACTAAAGTTTTACAACTTAGTATAACATGATATATATACTTGGCTTACATGAAAATATTGTTATGATATAATCATAGGAGAGGAAATTTATAGATTTATTTTTATTTAGAAATAGAAATGGATAGGGATAGGAACCCTTCTTAAAACTTCTGCATCTCTGGATTTCAGCTAATATAAAATCACAATAGAGTCTGTTGATTAGAATGTATATGGTGGGGTGGGCATGCATGGCTTAGAATTTCAGCTTCAGAGCTTCCTGGCTTGGTTATCATAAGCAAATTATTTGAACTTCTCTGTGCCTCTTTTTTCACCCTCCTTTCTATAAAATAGGAATAATGCTGTCTTTTCCATAAGATGAACCAAGTGTTTTGTATAATGATACTGAATAGCAAGGAGAGATAAGAAAGCCTTACTGGGTGATCAGTGCAAAGAAATAGAGGAAAACAATAGAATAGGAAAGACTAGAAATCTCTTCAAGAAAATTAGAGATACCAAGGGAACGTTTTATACAAAGATGGGCACAATAAAGGACAGAAATGGTATGCACCTAACAGAAGCAGAAAACATTAAGAAGAGGTGGCAAGAATACACAGAAGAACTATACAGAAAAGATCTTCATGACCAGATAATCATGATGGTGTGATCACTCACCTAGAGCCAGACATCCTGGAATGTGAAGTCAGGTGGGCCTTAGGAAGCATCACTACGAACAAAGCTAGTGGAGGTGATGGAATTCCAGTTGAGCTATTTCAAATCTTGAAAGATGATGCTGTGAAAGTGCTGCACTCAATATGTCAGCAAATTTGGAAAACTCAGCAGAGGCCACAGGACTGGAAAAGGTCAGTTTTCATTCCAATACCAAAGAAAGGCAATGCCAAAGAATGCTCAAACTACCACACGATTGCACTCATCTCACATGCTAGTAAAGTCATGCTCAAAATTCTCCAAGCCAGCCTTCAGCAATATATGAATGCTGAACTTCCAGATGTTCAAGCTGTATTTAGAAAAGGCAGAGGAACCAGAGGTTAAATTGCCAATGTCCGTTGGATCATCAAAAAAGCAAGAGAGTTTCAGAAAAACATCTATTTCTGCTTTATTGATGATGACAAAGCCTTTGACTGTGTGGATCACAATAAACTGTGGCAAATTCTTAAAGAGATGGGAATACCAGACCACCTGACCTGCCTCTTGAGAAACCTGTATGCAGGTCAGGAAGCAATAGTTAGGACTGGACATGGAACAACAGACTGGTTCCAAATAGAAAAAGGAGTACGTCAAGGCTGTATATTGTCACCCTGCTTATTTAACTTATATGCAGAGTGCATCATGAGAAAGGCTGGGCTGGATGAATCACAAGCTGGATCAAGATTGCTGCAAGAAATATCAATAATCTTTATGACAGAAAGAAAAGAAGAACTGAACAGCCTCTTTATGAAAGTAAAAGAGGACAGTGAAAATGTTGGCTTAAAGCTCAATATTCAGAAAACTGAAATCATGGCATCTGGTCCAATCAGTTCATGGCAAAAAGATGGGGAAACAGTTGCAGATTTTATTTTTTTGGGTTCCAAAATCACTTCAGACTGTGACTGCAGCCATGAAATTAAAAGATGCTTACTTCTTCGAAGGAAAATTATGACCTACCTAGACAGCATATTAAAAAGCAGAGACATTACTTTGCCAACAAAAGTCCATCTAGTCAAGGATATGGTTTTTTCAGTAGTAGGTATGGATGTGAGAGTTGGACTATAAAGAAAGCTGAGCACCAAAGAAATGATGCTTTTGAACTGTGGTGTTGGAGAAGACTCCTGAGAGTCCCTTGGACTGCAAGGAGATCTAACCAGTCCATCCTTAAGCAAATCAGTCATGAAGATTCATTGGAAGGACTGATGTTGAAGCTGAAACTCCAATACTTTGGCTACCTGATATGAAGAACTGACTCTTTTGAAAAGACCCTGATGCTGGGAAAGACTGAAGACGGGAGGAGAAGGGGATGACAGAGGATGAGATAGTTAGATGGCATCACCGACTCAATGGATATGAGTTTGACTTAATTCTGGGAGTTGGTGATGAACAGGGAGGCCTGGCATGCTGCAGTCCATGGGGTTGCAATGAGTCGGACACAACTGAGTGACTGAACTGAACTGATAAAGTGTTTTGATCACAGTTTAGCACATAGTAAGCGATCAATAAATATTTCTAGTATTATTCTCAATATCTCACTGCTACTTTATTTTTTTAAGCATAAAGAAATCACGTTTTAGTCATTCAGTACTTATGCAGAAGAGCAATATACATGCAAATATGTCCTACCAAGACAATCATTTATGGAGTATATATTTTAGACTTCAGATTAAAATGTAAATAAAAGCAAAATGTTGGCATGATAGACCATTTTGTAATTATTGATATTTGAGTCCATCCCTTGTTGGAAAGTCATTTACATGTGTCAACAAATTTGTATCTTGCTAGTGAAATCACTTTCAGGAACTATTGCAATGCTGAGATACAGAGAGTAATCAACCTGGAGAAAAGCAATTTGGGGATCTTAAAAGTCAGTAGATAGATACACATTTAAGTGAACAAAAATAATAGTCACGTGAGATTTGCATGGAGTGCTTGGCATTATGGTTGAGGAAGATATGTTTTGAAAGCTAAAGATAAAAAGAGGCTACTCACATCTGAGATGAACTATATAATTCTGTATCAAGAATATCTCTTCTATACATCTGTGTCTCTTTTGCTGTCTCATGATATGGGGAGGGAGGTGGGAGGGGGGTTCAGGATGAGGAACACGTGTATACCCAGGGTGGATTCATGTCAATGTATGGCAAAACCAATACAATATTGTAAAGTAATCAGCCTCCAATTGAATAAATAAATACAAAGATTTTAAAAAAAGAATATCTCTTCTATGGAAGGACTGATACTAAAGCTGAAACTCCAATACTTTGGCTACCTCATGCGATGAGTTGACTCACTGGAAAAGACTCTGATGCTGGGAAGGATTGGGTGCGGGAGTAGACGGGGATGACAGAGAATGAGATGGCTGGATGGCATCACCAACTCTGTGGACATGAGTTTGAGTGAACTCCGAGAGTTAGTGATGGACAGTGAGGCCTGGCGTGCTGTGATTCATGGGGTCGCAAAGAGTCGGACACGACTGAGCGACTGAACTGAACTGATGTACCTACATACACGTGTTTTCAAGTGAAAATCTATCTTGTATCCAAATTCTTCTTTCTTGGGCCTTTTAAATACTAAATGCCAATTGTTACTGATAGCAAGTTGCCATTTCTTAAGTAATACTGTATCAGTGCTTGTCTTATTTCCCTACACTTACTGTACATTTAAAAACATGTACAAAAAATCACAAAACATCCAAAGCTTATGCTTTATCTGTGCAATTTCATGAGGCAGTGTTTCTTATAGATATTGTTGGAAACTTTAAATCACAGAACTTATCAATTCAGTAACTTTCAATGGCGTCTCTGTCCTTCCCTCTGGATCCTGTTTTTCAAACTTTGAACATTTAGTTTTTCTTTCCGAAAACATTTGTTAAGTGCTGATTATATATAGATAGGATGCTCATTTGCGACTATGTTAAATGAAAAGCATCTTCATGCAGCCTTGCTGCAACCCTTCACTGGGGAATTATTAAATCTTGTGTTCCCTTGCACAGGATTCATTCTTATATCAAGTTCTTTCAGTTGTGCTTCCATCTCTTTTAATCTGAACTGATTCTCTGCCCAATTTATCAATTACATTCTAATGACACAATCCTTCTTCTTTAATTTTCATTCTCCTCTTGTCAATTCTGCATCATTTGACACCACTGAACACATTGTTCTTTTCAAAACCTACTTCTCCACTGAGACTCTACCACCACATCATTAGATTATTACATGAGATAATATAGATAGGAAATACCTATCTCAATATCATATGTAAATGATACTCCACAAGACTGAATTCTCAATTACTGAATTCTATACATCCAGTGCTGACCCCTGGGTTTTCCAAATGTGAACATCTTTGGGGTGCATCTATGACACGTCTGACACAAAGCACTTTCATTTGATTGGGCACATTCACTGACTCTTATATCTGTCTCCATTTACTGCATGTATACATTTATGTCTATAATGTCTATTTAGTACTCTGTTGTATGTGGAACTCTGTGAGGAATATATATCATCGGTATATGCTATGGGCATTGCTATTTCTTTCTCCTCAAAGCAGCTATTCCTTATGACTTTCCTACTTGCTGATATTTCTGCCAACCATTTAATAATCTGGATTCAAAAACCTCATCATCACTTTTTTTCATCACCACTTCACATCAGTTCAGTTCAGTCACTCAGTCGTGTCTGACTCTTTGCGACCCCATGAATCGCAGCACGCCAGGCCTCCCTGTCCATCACCAACTCCCGGAGTTCACATCAAACCAGTTGTTAATTCTATGTGTTCTCTTTAACCATCCCACTAGCACAGATCGTTCCTTTAAACTGGTATAACTGTTGAAATATCTTTTAGTTGTGTTTCTATTTTTCATCTCTTCCTCCTTGCATTCTTTTCTTGACTGCATGGCATTCATCTCCCTAAAATATCACTTTGATCACATCTTTCCTCAGATCAAATGTGTCCATAATTTCACCTCTCTACTGGATAAAATCTCCATTCCAATCTAAGCTTTCTATTAATGGTATACAAAGTATGGTAAATATGTGAGTAAATCTATCATATAAACATATCTGTAATATCTAAAATTGAAGATTAAAGTGTATGGAATAGAACACAATACCAGATGATGAGCTTAGGTAAAATGAGAAGAAGGTGATGGATCATAAAGGTTCTTACTTTGGTTGGGAGGAAAAATTAGATGATTACTTTTTAGCTTCTAAAATAATCCAAAGTACAATTTTAAGGGTAACCAATAAAATAATAAAAAAGAGTGCATAATCCAAAATATGAGAAGGAAAATTAGAACAAGAATATAAGCTCATAAAATCCAAAAGAATACAGTAAAGAAAGGGAAATAAGGAGCAAAGACAAAGCAACTAAATAGCAGAAAATACTATATTACATGTAAATTCAAGTACAGTTAAGCCTTGAATAACAAAGGCTAAAACTGTGCAACTCCACTTCTTTTTGGATTTTTTTTTCAACAGTAAAGCTGATTGCCGAAGAATTGATGCTTTTGAACTGTGGTGCTGGAGAAGACTCTTGAGAGTCCCTTGGACTGCAAGGAGATCCAACCAGTCCATTCTAAAGATGAATCCTGGGTGTTCACTGGAAGGACTGATGCTAAAACTGAAACTCCAATACTTTGGCCACCTCATGAGATGAGTTGACTCACTGGAAAAGACTCTGATGCTGGGAGGGATTGGGGGTGGGAGGAGATGGGGACAACAGAGAATGAGATGGCTGGATGGCATCACCGACTTGATGGACATGAGTTTGAGTGAACTCCAGGAGTTGGTGATGGACAGGGAGGCCTGGCGTGCTGTGATTCATGGGGTCGCAAAGAGTCGGACACGACTGAGCAACTGAACTGAACTGAACTGAACTATTATTGTACTACACAACCCACAGTGGGATTGAAACTGAAGGTGGGAAATTGAGTATGGAGAGGGTTGACTATACATTATACTTAGATTTTTGACTATATGGAGGGTACCTATCCTAATCCCATCATTTTTCAACAATCAACTGCATTAAAGTAATTATGAGAAATTTATATAAAATATGAGTGAATTAAACTCTTCAGTTAAATGGTAAATGTGATCAGAGTGGATATCTATCTAGATAGATGCACACAGCTTTTAACCTGGCAATGTAGTATTTATAAGAGACAGAAAGAGACACATCTGAATACACACATGGAACAAAAGTTTGATGGTAAAATATGAGGATATGCTAAACAAATACAAACCAAAAGAAACCTAAGGTTAATATATAATAATATATCAAACAAAAGACATTTTAAACTTAGTGCATTCTTAGCAAGAAAAAGGGTCACTACATAGTAAAAGGGTCAATCTCAAGGTGAATAAAACTATTCTAAACTTTGAGTTTCTTAAAATTGTCTCCATATATGGGAAGGGTAAAGGGGCCTGAAAGAATTATAGGATAAATATTCATATCTACAAGCTTAGCGGTAGATTTCAACACACACACAGAAATTCCCATCAATCCAGTTAATAAACCTGATTACATGAACATGTAAAAACCATATTCCCAAATATGTGTCTAAATACACTTTTTAAGCTCATATAGAACAGCTAAAACAGGTTGTCATGCACTGTTCAATAAAAAGAATCTCAACAAATTTAAAAAATCTGTCATCACACAATATAATCAAGTTATAAATAACAAAAAGAAAATTAGAAAATACACCTAGAAATTTTAAAACATCATTCTAAATAATTCATGGGTCAAAGAAGAAATCATAATGGAAAATTAAATATACTTGGAAATAAACAAAACACTTGAGGTACTTGGAGGAATTTTTTGTAAATATTTACAGGAGAAATTAACCTAAATATAGATCATAAAACAGTCAAAGAAAGAGTTAAACAAATTCTAGCAAGGTATAAATTTTTTAAAAAGTACAAAAATAGAAACAGAAATTAACAGAGAACCTCAAAATAGGCAAGACTTGAAAAGAATAATAAAATTTTAAACCTGCATGGAAAATTGATCAGGACAAAAAGATAACAAAAATAAGGGGAAGAGGCATGCATATATTCACACAAGAGATTTTAAAAGATATTTTTAATGTATATACATAGTGAAGCTTAAAACTTTTGCACAGAGAAACAAACCATCAGCAAAATGAAAAGGCAACCTCCTAAATGGGAGAAGATATTTTCAAATGATATATCCAACAAGGGGTTGATATCCGAAATAGATAAGGAATTAATACAACTCAATGTACAAACAAAAAATGCAACCCAATTGAACAAAATAGAATGAGGATCTGAATAGCCATTTTTCCAAAGGAGGAATATAAGATGTGAAGTGAAGTGAAAGTTGCTCAGTCATGTTCAACTCTTTGTGACCCCACGGACTATATAGTCCATGGAATTCTCCAGGCCAGAATACTGGAGTGGGTAGCCTTTCCCTTCTCCAGGGGATCTACCCAACCCAGGGATTGAACCCAGGTCTTCCGCATTGCAGGTAGATTCTTTACTAGCTGAGTCACAAGCTTTATATAGAGCTTTAAATATAATGTGATATAACATATAAATATACACACACACACATAATTGAATACTACTCAGCCATAAAAAGAAAAAAAATTTCCATTTCCAACATCATAGTTGAACATTCAGTTCAGTTCAGTCGCTCAGTCATGTCTGACTCTTTGCAATCCCATGAACCGCAGCACACCAGGCCTCCCTGCCCATCACCAACTCACAGAGTTTACCCAAACTCACATATGTGAGCTTCTACACCCTAATGGTTTTAGGGTTTTTTGTGAGACATTTTGGAAAAGAACACTGTATCATCTTGAACTTTGTGTCCAGGTAAGTTGACCCATCAATTACATTTCTAGTCACTGGCACTGAAGACATTCTTGCTCATGTTCACCAGGAGACATAAACAATAATTTTCTCAGGAGTACAGTTTATTAGAACAACCCTGAGATCAAGCCACTTCCCATCAGCAAGAGCATAACTACAAAGTGTTATATAAATAGCAGTCAAAAGGATGGAACTACAGCTGTGCTTGCCCATGTGAGGAACCTCAGAAAATTTTGAATTACAAATGAGTCAGAAAAGATTACATGCATTATAGTATTTATATACAGCTGAAAACCACGCAAAAACTACTCAGTGTACACAAACATGTATATATGTGTGTGTGTACACATGTACATATATATATACTGGAACTTTTTTCAATTAAGAAGATGATAAATACACAATTAAGAAAGACTAATTATCCTTGCATGAGAGAGAAGACTACTATTTCACAGGGATACATGGTAGTTCAAAGTATCAGCATCATTCTGGAAGCTAGGTGATGGTTATGGAGTATGTTTATTATTATTTTTACCTTACATATACATCATTATAATATGCATATAATATACATATATATTATGATCTGTGTATGAAATATTATATATCAAAAACGGTGTTTAAAGTGAGTTATAAAATGATCTGCATGATACTGTTTTAATTTTCAAACTAGATATCTATGTATAGAAAGCATAATATGTGGGAAAGATATACTCGCAGATGTTAATAGTGGTTATCTCTAGAATGCAGGATGATTTTAATTATGTACAACTCAGAAGAAATTAAGCACAATATAACTCTCCTTACTAAATAAAAACAGTATCAGATGAGGCTGTTAGAATCCTGGCAACTGATAACTGATAATCCTGGCAACTGATAAGAAGAAGGTATAACTAAAAGAGCAATGAAAGGAACTTGAGATGTTGGCAAAGAACTCAATGTCTCACAGAAACCACTCAATAATCTCCCATGTGTGCACTGCATTCCGCAGGACTTAAAAAAAATAAAAGAACTATTTGTGAAATCACTGCTAGAAAGACTCATTCTAAAGTATGTGAAGCTCCAAGTCAGCTCAGCATTGCAATTTTACAATATTAAATCAAGGCCAAGTTGATTTGGCACCTTTGGAAGAATAGACACTAGGAAAATGTTTCAAAACCACCTTACAATACCTAAACCTAATCCAGTCTTGACAGCATTTTAGTGCAATGCTCTCTGAGGACCTGCTGCATAAAAACCAGCTTATCAATGTTTAACAGACTTCGGTACAATGTTGAATATAGGATTACAAACAAATAGAATCACATGAGGTAAAATCATTAGGTTCCAGACCATTGGCAGCTAATTGAGGAGAGGGGCATAGGAGGAGGTCATTTCTATATTTAGACAAACAAAAGTAAAAATGAAGCTGCTTTAAAAATCAGGGCACACATATAAGATTTATGTCACATTATTCTTTAACCTCATTTTAGAAAAAGATTCAGGAAAATGGCTCAACAACATAAAGGAGAGCAGAAGAGGAGTTGATTATCACATAAAGAAAGGCAGCAATATTAAGTATTTTGTTGCTATTGTTATTGTTGTTGGGGTCTTAAATTCAAAGTTCAAGAATTTTACTAAAGACTTTTTCAAACAAAGATTTCTGACAATATAGCCCTTGAATACAAAGCTTAAGATAAATGCCTTGAGGCTTAGAAAGTTGCTTAAAGGAACATCTTAGACAAAACAGAATAGTCTTATAACAGTTGCATGAAAACTTAAAAGGATAAAAGGCAGATATCTTCCAGTAAAGCTCTCTTTTATATTTCTTTTCAGTCTAATCTAATATTGGAAATTATTTTCCCTTCTCATCAAAGCATATTGAGCTACAGTTTTTTCAAGCCAATGTTTCAAAACACCATGTGACTTTTTCACTTAAAATGACATCGAAGGAGACTTTTGACAGTGAGAAATAAACTGAAAGAATACCACTGAACTAGGATTCCTTTTTGAAAGATTTTAGCTAAATCAATTTAAACATGAATCAGCATTTTCTACTTCAAGTCAATATCTCCTTCAGTCCCAGAAAGGATCATAAGCAAGAGACAGTCCTACTTCATTCCTCTACACAATATGGAATTGGTATGTACAAAAATTGACTAAAAATTACATCAAAACCTTTGATGTTTCTTATAACAAGATCAGATATCCTGAAACAATTCAATATTATTAAAAATTGAAATACAGGAAATGTGAATATAGCTACAAATACTTCAATAATAAAAATGTAAAAAGAAGGAAAAAAAAAAAAACCAGCATTTAGGTGGCTAGAGTTACCTCCCATGATCTGCTCCAAGTTTAATTTTCATGTGCTATAAGTGGATGCTACTTTCTACCAAAAAAAAAAAAAAAAATAGAACAGGCATGCTTTCTCAAATGACAAGTATTCTTTTTTCCCTCAATGACTTACATGATTCTTTAAAAGAGAGTTGGGCTTCCCTGGTGGCTCAGAGGTTAATGTGTCTGCCTCCAATGCGGGAGACCCAGGTTCGATCCCTGGGTCGGGAAGATCCCCTGGAGAAGGAAACGGTAACCCATTCCAGTATTCTTGCCTGGAGAATCCCATGGATGGAGAAGCCTGGTTAGGCTATAGTCCATGGTGTCGCAAAGAGTCGGACACGACTGAGCCACAGAACGGAACGGAACGTGGAGGGGAAAGTAGGCCATTTTTCAAAAACCTGGATTTATCCTTTTTAACTCTCTAATACACCCAATGGACTTCCCTGGTGGCTCAGACAGTAAAGAATCTGCCTGCAATGTGGGAGACCTGGGTTCAATCCCTGGTTTGGGAAGATCCCCTGGAGGAGGGCATGGCAACCCACTCCAGTATTCTTGCCTGGAGAATCCCCATGGACAGAGGACCCAGGCAGGCTATATATAGTTCATAGGGTTGCAAAGATTCAGACACAACTGAGTGACTTAGCACACAGCACAGTACACCCAAGTTATACTTGTTTGCTTTTCTCAATGTTCTTTTGTGACCTAGTATAAATATACTCTCCCTCTCCTAGTTTTTACATCCTTATTTGCAATTGAATACAACTAGTTGCACACATATTTCACTTTATATTTCCCCCATGATTAGAAAATATATTTACAAAATTGAAAATATATGCACACAGTAATGACTACAATCTTCAGGTACATGCCATAATACGGGATCAATCTCACAAGCATTATGTTGAAAAAGACATGACACTAAGGAGTTAGTCAGATACTAAGGAGTACATCGTGTATGGTATCATTTATAAAAGGTATAAAAAGGAGAAAAAATAACGTATTTTCAGAAGACTGAACAGTGCGTGCTTTTGCAGGTTAATGATTACAACAGAGCAAAAGGGGAGTTTCTGGGGACTTGGTAAGACTAAGTTACATGCTAATTTTCCAGATGTCTTCCATTTGTGAAAAATCAGGGGGCCCTCTAACCATGATATGTGTTTCTAACTATGGGAACATCTACCCCTCAAACTCCCTGTAAGTAAATAGTAACCATCCTCATGGTCTAAACCTCTAAGAAATGACTATTATGTGAAGCCAAATGCATCCTGATAGACACAGGTTCTCTGTGACGGATCTGAGAATACAACCAATGGTCAACGCTGTAGCATTAAGGGTAACACCATGAAATAAATTTAGTCTTATTCTGAGTGTAATTGGATCAGGTAAGAGAGAAAGAAGTTTCTTGAAGACTTTTCTAGAAGACTTGAAAATCTAGAAGACTACTAAATTTTCAAGGAGGCTAGAAAGAACCCTCCTTCTGTGGATCCTTAAAAAAGGAAGAGATAATCTTGTAATGTTGCTTTGTTTTTAAAAAGTGGGCAAAGGTTCAAGGTTGATGCTGTTCTTCTTTTTAAAGTACTTACTGCTAAATTCTACTGAAATCTCTTTTGGATGGAAATGTTTTCTTTCTTTTCCTCCTGATAACTATAAATTGAGTTGAAATGTCCCAATAAGGCAGGGAAAGTCTCTCAAATGCAAAGTGTTTTCAATGCAGATATCACAAGGAACATATGCCAAATCAAACAGCATCATAAAAGCTTGAATTCAGTAAGAACATTCCAATTTGAAAAGTTTATTTTTAAAAATGCTTTCAAGCCAAATGTAAGTTTGCATACATTAAATGCTTTCAGCAACAAGAGAAAGGGTTTTGTAATTCCAAAGAGTGAGATCTTTGAGCCAAGAGAGAACAAACAATAATTTAAGATTCAAACACTCACAAAGATTCTAACTTTTAGGGAAATGCTACAGATCACTGAAAATGATTACCTGACTATGGAAGGAACTTACTCTTCATTAAGATGAAAAACAAATTCATTCAGAGTTAACTTGAATCACTAGAAAGAAAATGAAAGTGTTAGTCGCTTAGTCCTGCCCAACTCTTCGCAACCCCATGGACTACAGCCCACCAGGCTCCTCTGTCCATGGGGTTTTCCAGGCAAGGATACTGGAGTAGTTTGCCATTTCCTTCTCCAGGAGATCTTCCCAACCCAGGGATTGAACCCAGGTCCCCTGCACCACAGGCAGATTCTTTACCGACTGAGCTACCAGGGATGCCCCTGAATAACTAGATGCTCACTTAAAAGAACACATCATGAGCATTCAGTTTTCACTCAAGGGAGTAAAAGTGAAACAGTCCCCCTAAAATTGAGTTCCTTGTCCACATGTCTTTCTTGATTGGTTGATTCATTCAGTGATGAACTAGCAAATATTTTGGGAGCACCCCGGTGGCTCAGACTACTAGTAAAGAATCTGCCCACAATGCAGGAGACCTTGGTTCGATCCCTGGGTTGGGAAGATCCCCTGGAGAAGGGAATGACAACCCACTCCAGTATTCTTGCCTGGAGAATTTCATGGACAGAGGAATCTGGCGAGCTACAGTCCATGGGGTTGCAAAGAGTTGAACACGACTGAGCGGCTCACACACACGCACACATACAGACCTTTTGCTAAACATCAGATTTATGGGATTAAAGAATTTAAGGTGGGCTCTCAAGGAGATTACAATCTATTGGGGAAGGAAGATATTATGCTGTAAGCTGAAAGACTTTCTGTGGAGACAAAAAGGCGAGAGTTTTCATGAATGTGAGCATACTAAGGTATGGAAAGGAGAAGAAGAGTTGAACCAACTTGCAGTGGGCAGAGCTTGTGGAGGGCCTTCAAGATTAAAAGAAAAAAATCCATGGAAGATAACTGAGGCTGGGATAAGAAGCATATCAGTTCAGTTCAGTTCAGTCGCTCAGTCGTGCCCGACTCTCTGCGACCCCATGAATCACAGCACGCCAGGCCTCCCTGTCCATCACCAACTCCCGGAGTTCACTCAAACTCATGTCCACAGAGTCGGTGATGCCATCCAGCCATCTCATTCTCTATTGTCCTCTTCTCCTCCCGCCCCCAACCTTTCCCAGCATCAGAGTCTTTTCCAGTGAGTCAACTCGTCGCAGGAGGTGGCCAAAGTATTGCAGTTTCAGCTTTAGCATCAGTCCCTCCAAAGAACATCCAGGATTGATCTCCTTTAGAATGGACTGGTTGGATCTCCTTGCAGTATATAGCAACCTTATAAATGGATGAGTTCAAGGAGGACTGGTTAAAGACAAAGAGATCAGGTAACAATTTCCTGAAATCACACATCTACAATTGAGAGAAGTTTGAGTGGTTACACAGATGGAAACAGTGATAACTGAGCTGTCACAGACACTGCAAAGAAAGAAGCTATGAACAACTAGACTATGGAGGTTAAAAAAG
The DNA here is from genome assembly GCF_049115385.1 of Moschus berezovskii. NCBI lineage: Eukaryota > Metazoa > Chordata > Mammalia > Artiodactyla > Moschidae > Moschus > Moschus berezovskii. The sequence continues at coordinate 26,368,791 of NC_142488.1, read as the reverse complement.
AAATCTCTCCAACATTGCAGAGAAGGGGAAAGATTTGTATTTATCCTTTGCACATTTTAATTTCTGGCAATGCCTATGATTATCTGTAGCAGCAGAAACACCTCTAAGTATTTTCTAAGAGCAGTTTTTTTCAGGGTCTGTTCTAGGGACCATTTTTTCCCCCCCTGTCACCATGACAATGCTGCCAAAGTAAATTATCGATGTAAAGTTTCATTCCTTACTTCAAACACTTTAGTGGCAAAATACTGGATAAAGGGAATCATCATATTTAAATATATATGTGGAATTACTTTATATAAAAAGGCTTGATGCATTTTATTTAAAGGGTTACATATTGACTTTTTTCTTTGGGTCACTGAATGATCAATGAATATTATAGTAGATCAGTTACCCTGAAGGCATTCAGCCTCTTCTTCTCCATGGTTTTGCTTTACCTAGGAGCTACAAAGCTAAAATATTTACCTTCCTAGGCTTTCCTGCAGCTAAAGGTAGCTAGATAACTTGATTTCTTGCCAAGAAGATGCAAGCAGAAATACTTTGTTAGGAATATAAGGAAAGATTTTACCATGGATAGATTCAGCAAGCATTCCTCACCCTTTCCTCATCCTTGTCTTTCCTTGCCCACCCAATCCCCCAGTTTTCTGGAATATGAACACAGTATCTGGCTTGCTGCAGCAGTTCTGTGAGCATGAGGATAAAATGCATAGACTAAAAAATGATGCTTCAGAAAGACAGAAAAAATTTGAAATCTTAGTGATGCATTAGCACATCAGTACTCAAATGCATGCTTCTGGATATCTTTTTATATGAGAAAAATATATCTTTATCAGTTTAAGCTACTGACAGGTTTTCTGATGCTTATATCCAAACTCAATCCTCAAAATAACCATCCTATACCAGAACTGGTATATACAAGGATGTATATGATAAAATCTCTATTCTCAAGACATTAAAATCTACTAATATTAATAGATACAAGTGCTTATTTTTGTACAGAAATATGTTAAGCAATTTACATAAATCATCCAACATAATCCTCAAAGCAAAATTGTGAGATAGATGCTCTTTTATATTCCCATTTTAAAGACGAGATCACTGAAGTAGAGGTTAATACGCATTTTGTCACATATCTTGTAAATGCTGAAACCCTGATGATAATCAAGAGAGCTAAATTCTAGAACTAAGGGTCTAACTCGAATGTCATACTAGGAGGAAGAAAAACTAATACACAAATAATTACAAAGCTGTTTTAAAATATATTAATAACATAGTAATACATGAGTGAAATGTTTAGAGGATTTTAGAAATTAAAGAAGGATTAAGTCTAATGTAATTCTCAAAATTCTCCCTGCTAGACTTCAACAGCACGTGAACTGTGAACTTCCAGATGTTCAGGCTGAATTTAGAAAAGGCAGAGAAACCAGAGATAAAATTGCCAACATCCATTGGATCATACAAAAAGCAAGAGAATTCCACAAAAACACCTACTTCTGCTTCATTGACTGTGCTAAAGCATTTTACTATGTGGATCACAGCAAACTGTGGAAAATTCTTCAAGAAATGGGCATACCAGACTACCTTACATGCCTCCTGAGAAACCTGTATTCAGGTCAAGAAGCAACAGTTAGAACTGGACATGAAACAACAGACTGGTTCCAAAATGGGAAAGGAGTATGACAAGGCTGTTTATTGTCATCCTGCTTATTTAACTTATATGCAGAGTACATCATGTGAAATGCTGGGCTGAATGAAGCAAAAGCTAGAATTAAGATTGCCACGAGAAATATCAATAACCTCAGATATGTGGATGACACCAACCTTATGAAAGAAAGTGAAGAGGAACTGAAGAGCTCTTCATGAAAGTGAAAGAGGAGAGTGAAAAAGCTGGCTTAAAACTCAACACTCAGAAAATTAAGATCATGGCATCTGGTCCCATCACTTCATGGCAAGTAGATGGGGAAACAATAGAAACACTGACAGACTTTAGTTTTTTGGGGCTCCAAAATTACTGCAGATGGTGACTGCAGCCATGAAATTAAAAGACGCTTGCTCCTTGGAAGAAGAGCTATGACCGACCTAGATAGCATATTAAAAAGTGGAGATATTATTTTGCCAACAAAAGTCCATCTAGTCAAGGCTATGGTTTTTCCAGTGGTCATGTATGGATATGAGAGTTGGACTATAAAGAAAGATGAGCGCCAAAGAATTGATGCTTTTGAACTATGGTGTTGTAGAAGACTCTTGAGAGTCCCTTGGACTGCAAGGAGATCCAACCAGTCCATCCTAAAGGAAATCAGTCCTGAATATTCACTGGAAGGACTGATGCTAAAGCTGAAACTCCAATACTTTGGCCACCTGATGCAAGAGCTGACTCAGAAAAGACCCTGATGCTAGGAAAGATTGAAGGCAGGAGAAGGGGACAAGAGAGGACAAGATGGTTGGATGGCATTACCCACTCAATGGACATGAGTTTGAGCAAGCTCCAGGAGATGGTGAAGGACAGGGAAGCCTGGCGTGCTGCAATCCATGAGGTCACAAAAGAATTTTTGAATGTTGAGTCGCAAAGAGTCTGACACGACTGAGGGACTGAACAACAACAACATGTCTAATGTAAAAAGACTAAAATAAAGGGAAATTATTTATATCACTGTGATAATTCAAAGAATACCAATCTTTCATTGTGAAAACTTCACAGATGTCTATTATTCTTAATTTTTATTTTATACAGAAAAATAACAATGTTTATTAACAATGTTGTGTTAATTTCAGGTATGTAACAAAGTGATTCCGTTATACACATACATGTATCTATTGTTCAAATTCTCTCCCCATTTAGGTTATTACACAGTATTAAGCAGAGTTCCCTGTGTTTTAAATATAGCAGTGTGTGCATGTCCATCCCAAACTCCTAGATGAGAATCTGCTACTATGATGTAAGGTTTTTTAATTGCTGCTTCATCTAATGAACCTAATTGTACATTAAACAATAAGGGAGGAAGTATAACATAAAACCTAAAAATACAAGTTCTAGCATCTGATGGACTTGGCTTTACATACTTGTTCTGCCACTGATAAGTTTATGAATTGGCTTCAGTCCCCTCTTCTGAGAATGAGAATTACAGATTTGTGACCCAGTAATATTGTAATATTGTTGAAATATTTAGTGCTAACTTGCATAACTATAAACTTTCCAGGATCACTACCTAAAATAATGATTATTAACACTCAATATACTGTTATATGAGACAAACATAATCATAATAAAATTTAATCTGTAGATGTTGAGGGATATATCTGACTCTTTGTTTTTACCTGGGCCCTTATTTTGTATGTATAATCAAATCTTAATGTTTTCAATACTTAGTGATTAAATTAAAAAATCTTCCTAGAATAATAGCTAATACCTTAGTATTTTAAAGTTTCAAGAATATTATTAAACACTTAAGAAGAGTAACTCTGTCCTCACAGAGCTTTAGTTGTAAAAGGAAAAAAACATAACACCGTTTTAGCAATTTTTCCCCATTAAATAAGAAATAACTAACATTGTTTTGTAAACTCTTTTTTAAAAAATGCTACTTTATTACATAGAAAATGTATTCTAATACAGCATTTCTCACACTTTCAGGTGCATTCCAATGATGTGGAGATCTTGTTGAATGCGAGATTCTGATTTAAGGTCTGGGGAAGGTCCTGAGGTTTGGCAGTTCTAACAAGTCCACAAGTGATGTCCAAGTTGCTGCTCCATGGATCATAGTTTGAGTAGTAAGACTCCAATATGCAACTTGGTAATGCAAATTTTAAGTGGTGATACATTACAATAATTTTAAATCGATAGCTTCATTCCAAAGGTAAATAGGATAGCCAGGGAGAATATATCTTTAAACTACAACAAAACAAAATTGGAGGGAACACTGGGAGCAATGGAAGATGCGAGACAGAAGAAAAAGAAGATCAGGAAAAAGCTGAGAGGTACTGATGGTGGAGAGTGTGGAAGTGTAGGTGGATTCAAAGGGAACAGAGCAGAAATTTACAAGAAAAAGAAAAGAGAACATAGGGGAAACAGAAGAGAAGGATGAAAGAACTGCAGACTTGACTTCATGTATAGATGATAAGCTCTTCATTCTCCTAATTAAGTACTAGCTGGACAACTGTGAAGTGTCATTAGATCTTTCAAGTTTTTCTAACAAACTATCATTAACCAGAAAATGGGCATCCTTTCTAGTAAAATGGATATAGAGGTTTCAACTTTCATTTTACAAATTTGTGTAAATCCATACATAGTTAAATCCCAGAGCAAGAGACTATCAACTCTGCCCATGATCAAAAGAAGGATTTGGAAGGCAAGGAGGTCATTTAAATCTAGGCCATTCACCCCGAGCAGGTTTGCTGTGCCTATGATCAGGTTTGAGATGGTTTAAGGATATAATTAAGTCCATTACATCTGATCAGGTCAAAGGCAATTTCATGTAAGAGAGGGTACATAGTCATCAGGGAGTTTTAAAAATAATGAAAATTATAGGAAAAAATGCTATATATCTAGTCTTTTGGTGAAAGTGCACTTGCTGACACTTTTCCCACAAATCAAAAGTTCAAAACCCATTCAACCTGTACAACACAAACGTTAGAGATTAGCTAAATGTGTGTGTGTGTTAAGCTGTACAATAACAGTTGAAATCAGCTTCTGACTGCTGTGGGATAGGATGCTTAACTCTAACCAAATGATTTTCAATGTAAAAGGAAAAGTTCCTGACCTAAATAACCAACAAAATATAGACAAGCAAGGAAGAAATGGGGATGACTAGTCTTAACCACTGAAATTACTAATTAATATTCACATTTGATTGAATGTATAAAAAGCTGAAAGTTTAATTCCTCAAACACTTCGGGAACATGAACAAATGATCTTAAGAATAGATTTTTTTTCCTCTTGTTCCTAGGTGGACAAGCTTCAGTACTTGCTCTGCCCTTTTAGCAAAGAGACTTTGTCTTATGTGTGCATTTAAGGCATTCACATGTGCCTACATTCACTGGACTATAACAATGAGAGCTTTCCTTTTAGTTCTACGAGTCCATCTAATAATATTCCTGTGGGTTTAGGATACCTTATGAAAGAACACTCAAAGTGGATGTGAAAACAGCAAAAGAACAACATGAGCTGTGGCAGGCAAGGAATTATTATTATTCCACTCTGATTCCTAGGACATACTGATAGAAATTACTTAAAGAAGACTCAAAGTGTGGGCGTTACAATATTTTCTCAGTCCTCAGTAGATGTTATAAACTACATTACTGATCCTTGACTGAATAAACTAATATATCAAAGGTACACTTAAATATGGGCTAATTAACTAAGTTTATAGCCGAAATGACTTGTTTCATATTTCTGTTGCACTGATCCTCTTGACATGGAAATCATGGCATGGAATGATATGCCATATCCATCTTTTCCTTTTTTTTTTCACAATATATATTAGAGTTGAATCTTTCTCACCGTGGTATACTTTTCTGCATAATCTTTGAATGATCTCAAACAATTGTAAGCTAACCAAAGTATATGCTTTTGAAGTTAGATAGTGAAATATCTTACCCTTCAGCATGTGTAAAGACCTAACACTGAACAACCTAGCACCTTGAAAATCTTAATGTATTTTAGTGCAGTATGTATTGTATAAACACATATTGTATTATATATATATGTTTACTCTCCAAATATATGTATATGCACACATTTCTCACATGTTTTTCTTATTGAAATAAATTACTTTCTTCAAAGAAATCTTTGTTTTCAGTTAAGAAGTATTTTAAATTGAATATTAGCATCTGGAAGCTGAATATTAAGAAACAACTTGATCAGATGTCAGTGTGTAAGTACAAGTAATGACCACCGTGCGTAAGTACTCTGGGTTTCCATCTAAACAATGATTTTTATAATTGGTATCTGTCCTTATAACATAAGTATACTATACTTATACTTCAGGACTTGGCCAGTATTTGAAAAAAAATCTATAGAAATTAAATTCTTTGAGTATGGATGTGAGAGTTGGACCATAAAGAAAGCTAACGCTGAAGAATTGGTGCTTTCAAACTGTGGTGCTAGAGAAGACTCTTAAGAATCTCTTGGACAACAAGGAGACCAAACAAGTAAATCCTAAAGCCTGAATATTCATTGGAATAACTGAAGCTGAAGGTCCAATACTTTGGCCTCCTGATGTGAAGAGCCAATTCATTGGAAAAGACCCTGATACTGGGAAAAATTGAAAGCAAGAGGAGAAGGGGACAACAGAAGATGAGATGGTTGAATGTTATCACTGATGCAATGGACATAAGTTTGAGCAAATTCAAGAAGATGGTGAAGGACAGGGAATCCTGCCATGCTGCAGTCCATGGAGTCGCAAAGTGTTGGACACAACTTAGCAACCGAACAACAAATCATAGCCCTGTCTATAATGAAATAATGTTGTCATTAATACACATATACTAGTTTAACAACTATCTTGGCTTCATCAATATTGCCCTTTAGGTAGAAGACAAATGAGCAGTTGGAGTACAAGGAAAATGTCCATATTTATAGGTGTTTCACTGAAATTTTTCTGGCATTTTTTCCAACTTTAAAAAAAATAACCTATGAAAGGAAAATTAGATACAGCAACTACAGGATTATGTTTCTGGATACTGCTGCACAAAACAGTATACTAATAAGCACTGTCTAGCATTCTAGTTTCAAACAGACAAATATTTTTCCAGTAAATTTTACAAAGGTTCATCAAGTGATTACCAAGGGAAATTAAACATTCAAAGAGTGTTACTACCGCTTTAAATGTAAGAGAATTAAAGTCTGTATTTATCAATCAATCAATCATATTTCAAAGTGGTTAAAATGAAGTGCTTGAGGTATTCACTTGCCAAATAAACCACTAAATCATTTATCAACCATGTCTAGGATTTTGAGGCTCTATTTATATTGCCATTAAATGTAAAACAAAAGCTGATCTCAAGGTACTGACAAAAATACAAAACACTCCACTTAAAATTCTTATCTCTAGGTGGCCTTCTCCAAATATTCCAAAGGATATGGCAAATGCAGTATTACCATGAATTCAAATTATACCTAAAAGTTCACAGTATAAAACCATTTCTTTTACAAGGGGGTCATTCTTTTTTGAGAAAACTGTGAACATTATATAAGCTATTTCTGTATGAAAGATTAGGGTCACCAATAATAATGCTCTACATGCTTCCAACTCATCATTTGTTGTTGTTCAGTTGCTAAGTTGTGTCTGAATCTTTGCAACCCCATGGACTGCAGCACACCAGGCTCCCCATCCATCACTGTCTCCCTGAGTTTGCTCAAATTGAAGTCTATTGAGTCAGTGATGTTATCTAACCATCTCATCCTCTGCTGTCCCATTCTCCTTTTGCCTTCAACCTTTCCTAGCATCAGGGTCTTTTCCAATGAGTCAGCTCTTATCAGATGGCCAAAGTATTGGAGCTTCAGCTTCAGCATCAGTCCTTCCAAGGAATATTCAGGGTTGATTTCCTTTAGGGTTGACTGGTTTGGTCTCCTTGCTCTCCAAGGGACTCTCAAGAATATTCTCCAGCACCACAGTTCAAAAGCATCAATTCTTTGGTGCTCAGCCTTCTTTATGGTCCAACTTTCACATGCATACATGACTAATGGGAAAACCATAGCTTTAACTATGGAGACCTTGGTTGGCAAAGTGATATCTCTGTTTTTTAATACGCTGCCTAGGTTTTTCATAGCATTTCTACCAAGGAGCAAGCATCTCTTAATTTCAAGGCTACAGTCATTGTTCACAGTGATTTTGGAGCCCCCCCAAAATAAGATCTGTCACTGCTTCCACGTTTTCCCCTTCTATTTGCCATAAAGTGATGGTAAATCTTGTCAAAATTCTATTAATTTAAAACATATATATTGGAACTCCCCTGATGGTCCAAGGCTAAGACTCTATGCTCCCAATGCAGGGGACCTGTGTTCGATCCTTGATCACAAAACTAAGATCCCACCTGCTACAACTAAGCCCACGAGCTGCTCTCTAGAGCCTGTTTGCCCCATCTAGAGAAGTGTCGTAATGAAGATCCAGCACAGCCAAAATAAATAAATAAGACATACATTTATCAAGCCTATTTTGTGCCAGGTCCTATGATATAATGTGGGCAGGAGTATGTTTAGTCAGGAAACTCTCAATCATAAAACATCGGGAATATCTTCTAGACTATGGTTTAGGTGAGGTTTGGAAATTTGCTCTTTAAGATGCTAAACCATACCACCACCACCCTTATTTTGACTTCGCTGCTCAGTTTGAGAGATCTTAGTTCCCCAATCAGGTCTTGAACCCACGCCCTCAGCAGTGAAAGAGTGGAGTCCTGACCACAGGACCACCAGGAAATTCCCTAAAATGCTAACCCTGATTCATTTATCCAATCAGTTTTGAAAACCACTGAATTGTACCAATGCAAAGCTTTGAAGAGAGAACCTCTGGATTTGCAAAGACTACCATCAAGTGACTGATATGTGAGAACGGCCTTCTCTACTATGACTCTACAGGTTAACAAGAGCAACCTGGAAAGAAAGCAAAAATCAGAATCCTCCTAAAACTTAGAGGGGAGAGAAAAGATAAGTCTTTGAAGGCGAAAAAATAAAACATTACATTCTTTGCAGGCAAAATAGCATCACATGTTGTTGAATATACAAGTTGCTACTTGGGGAAGCAAAAATACTCTGTCTATACTACACATAAAAAACAATAACATTACCCACAAGAAATAAGGATTTTTAAGAGGAATGAATATGAAATTCTCAACTAAGATAAAGGAAATTGCTTCCTCAAAGCAAAACCCATAAAAAATAAATGGTGCTCTCATTTAACCAAAATTAAAAATCAATGGGAAAGAAGAAAGATATAAACACAAAGGAATCTTAAAAGTGTTTATCTCTAGGCAATGAAATTAATAGTTTTATTTTATCTTAGATGTATTTTCTAAAATTTCTCAAGAAATACACATTTCTCTGAAATGGAAGTTTTGAAAACTTAGAAATGCAAAAGAAAACCAAGAAGCTGTCTACTAAGTTCCAACTAAGAAAATCCCCAGTGACCATAATGCCACAGTTAATGGATAGGCATTCACTGTGATTTTCAGAAATGAAATACATACTTTAACATTTTCAGAGAACTCATTGCTATCACACTTTTAAATGGTCATAGCTAGGAGACTTTAGTCAAATCACATCACCTGTCTGGCCCTCAGCCTATTAGCGACAAAATGGGAATGAATAATAATAGTACCCACATAGAAAGGTAGCTTTGGTAAAGAACCCGTTTGCCAATGCAGGAGACATAAGAGACAAGGGTTCAATCCCTGGCTCAGGAAGATCCTCTGGAGGAGGGCATGGCAACTCACACCAGTATTCTTGCCTAGAGAATCACATGGACAGAGGAGGCTGGCAGGCTACAGTCCATGAGGTCGCAGAGTCAGATACACCTGAAGTGACTTATCATGCACGTAGGAAGGTGGCAGTGAGGTTAAATACCTAATGTGACACATTTAGCATAGTGCCTGGCATAATAAATCTTCCCCTCTAGAAGGTGATCACTCTGCATTAGCGCTGCCAGCAAACTGAGAACATGTCTTCTTAATATTCATATGTTCAATCCACCAACAACTATTGATAGCCAAGGTAACCTGATTGACCTGGCTATGGAATCATCTGAGGGCGCTACTGAAATTATACTGTACAGTATGAAGAGATGGTTAAACACTTTGATATAAAATTTTAAAGTACTTTCTAAGCAACATGGCAGCAATGAGCACTAATTCAGATTATTTTGTTAAGAGCAGATGTTCTTCATATAGGTTCGTTTTGTTTGTTTTGTTTTTGAAGTACAATTGACCTGTTCTTCAAATGGATTCTTAATGCAAAAGAAAAAGATTTGTTGAATCAAATTCACTTACAACATGCTAAGGAAAAAACTAATTAAATGATGTTTACCTTCCTGAAAACTCTCATATGCAAGTTGTGATTCTCACTACTAGTTAACATAAGAACTAAAAGATAGAAATTTCCTGTTGATCCAAAGAACCATAGTTTATCATACTGCTGCTGCTGCTAAGTCGCGTCAGTTGTGTCCGACTCTGTGCGACCCCATAGACGGCAGCCCACCAGGCTCTCCCGTCCCTGGGATTCTCCAGGAAAGAATACTGGAGTCGCTGCCATTTTCTTCTCCAATGCATGAAAGTGAAAAGTAAAAGTGAAGTTGCTCAGTCATGTCTGACTCTTCGCAACCCCGTGGACTGCAGCCTACCAGGCTCCTCCATCCATAGGATTTTCCAGGCAAGAGTACTGGAGTGGGTTGCCATTGGCTTCTCCGATACTTTATCATGAATTAAGCCAAATATGCCAGTATTGCTGACTGATGAAAAATACTTGAATTTTTCTTCCTGAAAAAGTTATTTCACTTGTGGTAAATTAATTAGATGTAATAACAGTTTACTTACTATATTAAATAACACAACAGTATTATGACTTTCCTCATTTTTGAAAGTGTTAACCTACTCTTTGTAGAAGCTCTAGTTTTTCATTTATAGAGGTATCATAGTTCAGTTCAGTCGCTCAGTCGTGTCTGCATAAACTTCCTTTAAAAATATATTTTAGCAAAAAAGAGTTAATTTAAGGAAATACATTATGTAAAGCACAGGTAGTAATCAACTGGCCAACATAAACAAGCTACAGTTAACAGGACTCAAGTTTGAGAAGTAACATGCTATTTTGTGTTTTTACTTGGGCTGGTAGAAACAATACAATAGATTCCTATTTTATAACTCAATTCTTCTTTCAAATGAGCCACAGTATGCAAATAAATGTGTCTGTTTGAATAGAGTCTTATTATTTTAACTATTTTAAATGAGAAAGACATAGATAGTCTTTACTACCCTCAAGTAAACACTTATGTTATGTAGCAATAATTACAATTTGACAATCAATTAGCCAAATTACTAATCAGTAGGAGTCAGCTGAAATGCCACCTAGAACCCACAAAAGCTAAAGCAAGTGATCAAACTGATGAAAATGAGGGGAAGTGAATTATTTAAATAAAAACGTTACTTTTTCAGTGCAGATTTTTCTATCAACAATGATTGTTCACAAATTCTATTATGCATACACAACTATCGACATAAAATTAAATATAACACAAGAATTCCTTGCACCAATTATTTTCTTACATATAAATATATTTGCCTTGTTCAGGAAATGAAGGAAAATCACATCTAATTTACTGCATGTCAAGAACCTTATTCTTTGGCACCTTCTCAGTATTATTCAAGAACAAAAAGTATTGAGAATTAATTACTTCATTAAATTCTAGCCACATTTTAGATGGAAAAATTTGGTATCCTCAGTGTTTTTAAGTTATTGCACTACTGAGTCCCTTATATTAATATTATTTGAAATAATATGCATACTCCCTGTATACTTCTGAATCATGTAAATATCAGGCATGTGTTTATTTTATAATCGAGATGCTATCTTCCAAAGTGATCACCTGTTTTTACAACTGATTTTAAAAGACATGAGTTTTAATGAACTTTATAGGCAAATAAACTAAAACACCCACAATCAAATGTTTTATTTTTTCCTCAAAGCAGCCAAAAACTCTCTTTCACATGCTTAGTTATAATATCTCAATATAAAATTGATCCAGCTCAAGAGATTGGCCTATCATCTATGTTTTTTCTATTCTAAGTCAGCCTACAAATCACAACTATGGAAATGGGCAGGGGGTGGGAAACTAAGACTGAAGGAACATACTGAAAAAAAGAGAGTGCTGTCCATTAAAATAAAAACAAATCTTCCCTTATTACATCTGCAAGTCAATAGGTAGACAAAACCCAGCTACTCTAAAAATAAGATGATAAGAAAAACTCATCATTTAGCATAGAGGAGAGAGCTGTTTACTGGATGTAAGCATATTCATATGCATTATGTTTTTATGTGTGGAGTATACACATCACATATAGTTTCTCATTCAAGAGCAAAGCACATGAGAAACAGCACATGTTCCTTTAATGAGCTTTTATTCACAAGTTCCAAACTGCTCAACTTTCTCCTTTTCAGACATTCAAACCAAGCTATGGTCAGTGCCATTCCTTGGAAGCCGATAGATGGCATTGTTGTATCAGGTAGCTCTGTCCTGCCTTCAAAACATGAGGTTTTTCCAACATTATCCAGGTCTTTGTGAATTTCCCCAACATCTTTATATAAATCGTTTGAAAATCCTCGTAGAGAAAGTTCTCAGCCTCTATGGTTTTGACTTGCTTTTCCACTAAAAGTGGAGAGGAATTGGGTTATTTCCTTCCTGAGTTATGTAAAAGTCACAGGATAAATCTTTCAACCTTCAACATATTCTAATTTTCCACTTTATTTTTTTCATTTTATTTAAACCCTAAGCACAATCTTTGTACTAGGATGTACAGGAAAGTTCTGGCTTTCCATAGCCTGGTTTCTGACTGAGAGAACGGCAGCCAAATCTATAACGCTGCAGGTCATTCAGACTTGGTAAAAAATACAATTTCTTTTGAATTAAATATAGTTATCCTTAATAGCAAATGTATGGTCAGTGTTTTTGGTCAGTTTGCTTTAACAAAAGCAAAATGTCTTTTTGTCCTCCCTAGAGATGGAATCAGATTATATAAGTATAGAAGTTTCAAAAGTCATCAAACTTTTAAAGGGTTGAAGTCTCATTAATTAAATATAAAAGTTTTCCTCTCAGTTTGAGCTTTATTAAAGAGTATATAAAGACTTCTCCCACTTGAACTGTTTTTTTTAATTTGGGGTGGGCAGTTTTCAATAATCTAGGGTGGTGAGGGACAGGCAAAGAAAATAAATACTAAGAAAATTTATGGATTAAAAAAATGTTTTAAACAAATCCTCTATTTCTTCTAAGCTTTCAAACCAGCTTTAAGAAAATCATATTTCAAACCATCTTGTTCCCTGATCAATAGGCATTACTGCTAAATAGTAAAAAAGCTTAAACAGATGGCGGGGGAAAAAAGAAAAATGAGGAGCTTGAGACACACACCCCAGAATGTTCCAGAAGGCAGTAGAATTGAGATCACCTGCAGGCCACTTCATTACAGTTGTACTTGTCATACCCTCTAGTCAGTTTGACACCTAGGCTCAAAACTTAAGCCATGCAAAGGCTTCCATCTCCCTGGGATGAAATGAGTAAGAAAAAGTTCTCAAAAAACAAAGCCAAACCATTTGTTTGGTGCATGCTAACCTCAATCATGTCTGCTTTCCCTCATTTTTCCAGCAGAGCAGTTCACTGTCCACTTAGGGCAAAACAGGGAATGCAGAAAGGTAGAAAGAAGCTGTCCTTTATATGTATATGTACACTCACATTTATCTGCTTGCAAATAGAAAACTTAATAATGACTATGAAGAAACTAGAGGAAAAGATTTCAACGTTAAATGAAAATCTGCTTTCCAGTGATTCAAGCTATGTCTACAGGCCCGAAATCCAACAGTATTTTGTTTCTATTTTCCCCCACTGCTCTCCTCTTCTCTGCTCCCTCCCCAGACAAAATAAATGGAAAAAATAACCAGTTAAAGCAAAGTGATCCAAATCAGAACATTCATAAAATGCAGGTGCATTTCTAGGACAAAAGGCATCAATATCAATTTGCTTACAGGTAAGACTGGTCTCATTTTCTCCAGGGTACAGATATTTTTCCCTGACAACTGGTGAACAGTGAAGCATGCTACGGTGAGTCTGTAGAGAATAACAGTAGCAACTAAAATTTTCAGGGCCACAGACTAAGATTACAATGTAGTCTATGCTATTTCTTCATAAGGGTATCCTGTAACCCTTTGTTGCATTAAATATAATTGGAGATTTATTTCCATTTCATTTGTAAACCATTATGTGTTAACTGGAAGTTATTTAAGATCTGCTTCTTCTGAAGACCATTATTAGAATTTTCTACAATAGCCTAGTGTTCACATAAACATGCAATAAAAATCATTTAAATATCAACATTTAATTCCCAGTCACTTGGTATTACACCTGAAGCCAGATCTGTAGAGTGAATGCAAAGAAATGACTGAATATTAACCACATAACTTAAAATAAAAATTTTTTTTTTCTGGAGTAATCTTAAATTTTCTGAGTTTCCTAGAAAACCATCACCACCTTTGGATCATCATTGGTTAATACAGTGAGGCCAATATATTTTGAAGAAACTCTTACTAAGTAGAGTGTGCTGAAAAGTAGATATAATATGCATACATTTTCATAGCTTTATGGAAAACTCAAGGAGAAAGTGCTATAGAGACTTTTTGAACTTAAAAATAAGATCATCATCTCTTTAACTTATAATGTGAAAATATATGGCAGAGGGGACTAGTTCTTTAAACATTATTATGTTTTCTTAACTTTTCTCTAGATGTACCAGTTTTGTTGCTCAATTATTTGTTTACCGATGTATTGAGAAAATAGGCTAGTATGACAAAAGAATGTAATATTTATTCATATACATTTTATACCAATAAACTTTGAGTTTCTATTAATGTTAACTTATGATATAATCTGTTTTGATATTTATAGATAAAATGGTATCCTCTCTATATCATAGGAACCATCTTAAATAACGGTATTACTTTATACTAACAGATTTTCTTTAGACTTCTTGAGGCTGAGCACACATTTAGAGGTCAGTTACTTCTGCTGGCAATTCAGGAACCTGATGAGATTCTTAACTATTTTCTAAGGTGTCTACTATACTTTTAGGTATCTTCACAGATAGGTAATTTTATTTATTAAACTAAAATCTACCTCCCATAACTTTCACACTTTCCAAGTTAGAATAAGCTTTCAAACAAGCTAAACACTAGATTTTCATTGATGACCTTCTAAATATTTCAAAACCACTATCCTATTTCCTGTAGATATTCTTTTTCTCATAATTGATTTATATATTCCCCACAAGGCATGGTGGGGACACTCTTCACCATTTATATCACTCTTCACCATTTATATCACTCTATCAAAGACATGTTTTATCTTGTCCATATGTTTTTATAATTTCAATCCTTTTTGTTATAAAGTAGCACCTGGTGCCAAAACAATCAAGTTATGATTGCATCAGAGGTCAAGGATAATATTAAGAATCCAGAAAACAGAGAATACGAGTAAACTGGATGGGGACAAAAGGGAAACAGGAAGGAATGGAGCAACAAACAAGAACACAAGCAGGACAGCAAGCAAGAAAATACCTAGTATATGTGTCAACTTCTTTGAAACAGTTCATGACATTTGATACTGTCAGAAATATGAGCCTAAATTCTACTTCAAGATTGTCAGATAAAAGGATTTAATGCTGTCATATTGGTTTCAAACAGGGCTTTCTAACTTATTCTTTGGAAATAAGACTTTTCTTTTTTCCAGTGGTCTTCATAAACTGATATAAGATACACGGACTGAGACAGCTACAGCTCATGAGAAGTTAATCAGAGTAAACCCAGGGATACTCACAATGATGGAGCATAAGAGCTAAGGCACCAAACTGAAAATATGTGGCTGAACTTTGATGTTTTATGCTCCTGTGTTTGTTCTTAAAACAAATATTTTAGCACTGAAATCAACCCACTAAGCAATTAGGACTATTAATATTGAGTGAAAGTGCTTTTAACTACTATTTATTTTGTTCCGACTTTAGACTACTGGAAACTTGGGAAAGTCATTCAGTGCCTCTGTATAAGGACGGAACGGTGCCCTGGTGGCTTCCATGGGAACTCTGTGATTGATGGTGCTCTGGAGCATATCTAACAATTTATCTTTTTTTTAAAATAATTTAATTAACTGCCAAATATTTAATAACTGGGAAGTTTCATTTTCCAAATACTTAATACTCTGGAGGTTTCACTTATGAATCCAGATTTGAGACTACAAACTTGGGTGATTTGATAACATGGGGATAGCATTGCTAGAGCGCCACAGTCAGATGGGCTGTAAGTTCTCTAGTTTACCATCCATCCTCTCCAGATTGCCCCACTGTCTACCCATCCTTTTTATGGACCAAATCATCCACATTTCTATCTGGCCACTGTAGATACTGGAGTGAAATAAACCACCAGCGCCTCTCAGTCCTTCTCTGGAACATCCATGTTCACGTTCCATGAGCAAACCCCGATTTTAACAGCAATCACTCACTTACTGCCTGGGTGATCAGGGACAGGCTAGCTCCTCAGTCCCCGAATTTTCCTAACTGCAAAACTGGACTGTTACAAAAAATTATGGAAAATTCTTAAAGAGATTGGAATATCAGACCACCTGACCTGCCTCCTGAGAAATCTGTATGCATATCAGGAAGCAACAGTTAGAACTGGATATGGAACAACAGACTGGTTCCAAATTGGGAAAGGAGTACGTCAAGGCTGTATACTGTCACCCTGTTATTTACCTTATATGCAGAGTACATCATGAGGAATGCTGGGCTGGAGGAAGCACAAGCTGGAATCAAGATTGCTGGGAGAAATATCAATAACCTCAGATATGCAGATGACACCTGGCAGAAAGCGAAGAAGAACTAAAGAGCCTTTTGATGAAAGTGAAAGAGGAGAGTGAAACAGTTGGCTTAAAACTCAACATTCAGAAATCTAAGACCATGGCATCCATTCCCATCACTTCATGGCAAATAGATGGGGAAACAATGGAAACGGTGACAGACTTTATTTTCTTGGGCTCCAAAATCACTGCAGATGGTGACTGCAGCCATGAAATTAAAAGATGTTTGCTCCTTTGAAAAAAAGCTATGACCAACCTAGACAGCATATTAAAAAGCAGAGACATTGCTTTGTCAACAAAGGTCTGCCTAGTCAAAGCTATGGTTTTTCCAGTAGTCACGTATGGATGTGACAGTTGGACTAAAGAGAAAACTGAGCACCAAAGAATTGATGCTTTTGAACTGTGGTGTTGGAGAATACTCTTGAGAGTCCCTTGGACTGCAAGGAGATCAAACCAGTCCATCCCAAAGGAAATCAGTCCTGAATATTCATTGGAAGGACTGATGCCAAAGCTGAAACTCCAATACTTTGGCCACCTGTTGCAAAGACCTTGATGCTGGGAAAGATTGAAGGCGGGAGGAGAAGGGGACGAAAGATGATGAGATGGTGGGATGGCATCACTGACTCTATGGACATGAATTTGAGTAAGCTCCGGGATTTGGTGATAAACAGGGAAGCTTGACATGCTACAGTCCATGGGGTCACAAAGAGTTGGACACGACTGAGTGACTGAACTGAACTGAAAACTGGACTGATAATGATACACGTCTCTCTTGATTTTTTTAAAAAGTCATACAGTTTATTAGAGTGGAAGGACACAAAGCAAAATCAGCAAAGGGAAAGGGAACATGGGCGAAATCAAGGGGAATCCCAGTGCAAGTTAACAAGAGATCTCTCTCAGTAGACTCACACAGGATGCCCCCAACCCCTCAGCAACGAGATGTAAAAATCTTGTTTTTGCACACACATAAAAATCGACAAGGAAACTCAATAGAGACTCAGCACCTATAGTTTTTATTGTGGGCTGGCCGCATAGGAACCCTTTGCCTACCATGTGCCAAAATCCCAGAATCTCAGAAGGAAAGCATTTGAGCTTAAACTGTGGTTCAAAGGATTATTGTGCAGATTAACTCAGTTTATATATGCAAAACTTCTAGAAAAAAAATATCTAGCATACAGTAAGCTCTAGAGTATTATGAGTTAATATTCTTCTTTTCTCTGCCTTCTTCTTCTATTTTTTCTCATTATCACTATCATCATCCTTACCACTACTGCTATAAGCTCTTTAACATGCACGATTCCTGACTGCCCACTTGTAATTCCACCCTTTCACTCAACTGACCAAATCACATCTGGCTTACCTAGATTGATTCTGAAATTCCTCCAAGTTCTATAGAATATAATATTAGACCTTAGTATGTTATATCTATGAATAGTTATCATTTTAAACTTCTATTATAATTCTATTAGTCTATTCTGAAAGAATTATATTATTTTATAACTAAAATTACGTGTGTCAAGGGCAGGGTCCTTATTTATCAATGTATCTCTTTAATTAAGTGGAATCTCAATATATGCTTATTGAAAAAATACATGATCTCTGACTTTCATCAGAACACCAGATAATACTGCACAATACACAAATAAACCTTTATTATCTGTACTAACTTTAGTTATGTAACTTAACTTTTCAGACTCCCTAGGTGTTCATTAAGCTAATGCAAAAGTACAAATTCTTATGTATGAATATTCTAAAATAACATTATATTAATTTAAAAGGCTTGGGCTGAATAAGGGCTTGATTCTTTTGTTGCCTTTAATTGCATGTTTTCCAAAGCAGATGTCTTTATTTTGGAACCTGGGTTCAGTCATTTTTATAAAATGTGATTGTTTGGTTATACTTAGCCTAACAAGCTCACTGGTTGTTAAAATGTTTTAGCAGTTAGTTTTATTTCATTGCTAAAAATCATAGATTTACTGATCCAACCACTGTTTCATCCTAAATTTTCTTCTACTAGTGGATAATCTGATGAGACAAGTTGATTAACTAGTGTATACCCCTTTTATTGGGTTGACAGATATAGGTGTCTTGTTTTGTTTCTTTAAGTATTATTTTCCCAGGTTTTGGGAGAGCAGAGTTGGTAATGAAATGTGCAGTCATGCCCCAGTTTCAGTGCTCCCATGCTGAAGTCAGCACATAATAGCTCAAACAGAAGCGAGCACTGAGATGCAAGCCTGTCAAAGGCTAAACCCGGGATTTTCGCAGTGATGCGCCCATCCCTTTGAAGAAGGCTCCCTTTGGTGGCTTTTCAGGCAGTTGCTTGGCTACCTGTTTCTCAACAATATAAGTCTGTCTGGTCTCTTTTGCTCTCTGAAGACATAAGCACTACCTTGGAAGGTTTTATCCATGTAACTCTTTACTTTCATATAATTTTTGTCAGTTATTTCATGAAAAAGAAATTCTTAGGCTGTTTGCTATATGTAATCTCTATCTGAATCACTCACTATATATACCCACCACAGGGCAGCATTATCATTTTCTTTATTTTTCTGCTAGTACTAATCAAATCATTACACATTAAGAACACTGGAAATCACTTACTCTAAGTCTCTCTTCTCATAGGTTGCTGTAGTACTAGGAGAGATTAAGAGGTCTTCCCAAGTTCTCTTAGGTGATTTGTGGCAAGGCAGGTCAACTTTCAAGCAAACCACACTGGCCACCACTGCACACACAGGGAGTGCTGACTAAAATCATGCCAAACAATCAAATTCTGACTCTCCAGGTACATGCTTTTATATTTAACTTGGGCAGCCCCTCACTTTGATGAATATGTTTAGGGATTTATTATAGCATCATGATCTCTTATAACTGCATGCTAAATGGGTTTCCAGTTTGTACAACCAAGATGGGAGAGCTGCCTCTTTTATTATCAGAGCCCTATTTGTCCTATTATCAGAGCCCTATTATCAAGCCCTATTTGTCCAAATGTGTGTGTGCTAAGTTGCTTCAGTTGTGTCTGATTCTGAGCGACCCTATGGACTGTAGACCACCAGGCTCCTCTGTCCATGGGATTCTCCAGGCAAGAATACTGGAGTGGATTGCCATGCCCTCCCCCAGGGTATCTTCCCGACCCAGGGATTGAAACCATGTCTCTTCTGATTCCTGCATTGGCAGGCAGGTTCTTTACCACTAACGCCATCTGGGAAGCCCTATTTGTCCAAGAGGCTGTGAATACTCTGATCTTTAGAGTTTTATTCCCTTGGATTCACAGGAGGTTAAATTTGAATGCATGCATCACTAGTACATACAGAAATCAATACAAGCTTTTCTAATCATATTTCTATCATTCCCAATGTTGCCACACCCTAAGAACTTTCCAGTTTCTTTTCATTGATTTTCATGTTAGTAAACAAATGCAAACCTAAAACCTTCCCAAAGAAAATTACATATGAGCATTTACAAATATAAGAGCAGTGATTATTTGAGAGTCATTTTCATACATATCTATAGAAGACTTTGCACTGTTAGGCACACAGAGATAGCTTTACACGTAACTGTCATATATGTGTGTGTGTATATATATATATAACAGTATACACACACACATATAGATATTCAACAGTGTAAAAATAAAGAGCATGTTACATTCTCTTTCAGTTTAATTTAGTCCCAGATGCTGAGGTTTTGAGAATTCAGATATTTATTCCCATAAGTACATAGAAACATCATGATAAAAACATTATTATGTAGACCTTCATACAGCTATGTTTATGGCTGTGTACTGACTCATGACACCTGCCACAATCTTTACACATGACAGAACAGGATTCCAGGTGTAGGTAAAAGCAAACTGACCAAAATTTCATGTTCTTTAGGGATTTGATTTGACCTAGGCAGACTCTAGAGCCCTTCAGCAGTAAGCCGTGAACGGATTACAGAATTTTCAATTTAGGGTACATGGTTGCCCAAAGCCAGACAATGATTTGGTTTCAGCCGAGTGATAGGTAACAATTCCAATATGGTCAGTTTGCCCCAAAGTAACTTTTTATCAGAATATACTTTATTCTGTAAAAGTTTATTGGGCATATATTTCACTTGGTTAAACCTAGCAAAAACTACAGCAGCTTCTTTCTAAATGTCCTTATATTTTTAAACATAATAAAAACGTTATTTTAGATTTTTTGCATAATATCTGAACAAGAAAAAAAGATTATGCAGTAACCTTTTATGTATGGGGATGTTATGAATAGTCAAGCTGGTATTCTTATATTCTTATTATTTCCAAATAAACTTCAACTAGAAACTACTTCTAACAATGGGTTCATCAGTTCAGTTCAGTTCAGTCGCTCAGTCGTGTCCAACTCTTTGTGACCCCATGAATCACAGCACGCCAGGCCTCCCTGTCCATCACCAACTCCCAGAGTTCACTCAAACTCATGTCCATCGAGTCGGTGATGCCATCCAGCCATCTCATTCTCTGTTGTCCCCGTCTCCTCCAGCCCACAATCCCTCCCAGCATCAGAGTCATAGGAGGACTCATTCAAAATTTTATATATGAGTGTGACATTGTCAAATCAACGTTGTGTTTTCAGAAGGTCACATTAATGGTTGTTTAGTAATATTCTATTATGAACACATTGATGATAACATAATAATCAAGAATTTAAAGTTTGGTGAAACACAGGAATTCCATTTCAGAGCCTGTCCTGTAAAAAGATCTGTTATGGGAGCTCATAAAAGGAATGATTCTGAAAGGGTTTGTTATGAATAGGTAGCCTGTACTTAGGATATCCACACTGGATTCTCTGCCTCCTATTTGGACTCCCCAAACTAGAGTCAGGACATAATCATTGCCAGCAGAAGGTCTCAATGGTGTACTAGATTCATTTCCTACATGGTAAGAGTAAGACGGAGGTTTGAAACTTTTCATAGGCAGATGAAAGTTCTAAAATCAGAACTAAACAATTTAAAACCAGAGCAGTAATCTTTTCAATATGTGTCATTTCTAATAGCTGCACTATCTTACATTCTCTGAAACAGTCCAAAGATAAGCAATGATTCAAGAAATGAACAACTTCCTCTTAAAAAGTGAGCCATATTGGTCAGAAGTAACTAACACATTTTAATGTCCTTTCCTAGGAAGCAAAATTATGCTGGTCCCTTGGACAATACAGGTTAACTCTAATACTAATTAGGCAGGACATTCAAGCCAGAAAGTACTGCTCTCAAGAATGATAACTGAGGCAAACCACAGTATTATTTTAGTGCAATGTAAGCACATTTTAAAGTTTTTTAGTGACAGTTTTAAATGTCTTTGTTTGTGATTTGACATGAAAAATTAGGTTATGGACGCTCTACCTGCATTTATATCAAAACTCAGCATTCCATCCATCCTTCCTCCTTCCTGCTTCACCCAAGGACGAACTCCTTATCTCATTCATGGATCAAAGCCACTTCTTTATTCTTAATCTGATTCCTCTCTCTCTCTTTTTTTTTCCTGATAATTCTACTGTGTATAAACACCCTTTCCTCTACTGTGTATGGTGGTGGTGCTTTAATAGCCAAGCCATATCCTACTCTTTGCTACCCCATAGACTGCAGCCCACCAAGCTCCTGTCCATGGGATTTCCCAGGCAAGAATGCTGGAGTGGGTTTCCATTTCCTTCTCCAGGGGACTGGAATTCCCGACCCAGGGTTCAAATCTGCATCTCCTTCATTGCAGGCGGGTTCTTTACTGCTGAGTCACCAGGGAAGCCACTACTGTGTATAAATATGTTTAAATATTTACAACAGAAAACAAAACCTGAGCCACACAATAAAAAAACCTAAAAAATAAAAAAGAAAAAGACCCTGAACACCACCCCTGTTTCCTTCATTACAAGAGTTCTTAGAGGAATTGGTCATAATTGACTGGTCTAGGCACCTTCTCCTCAAGGTGGCTTTCAGTTCAGTTCAGTTCAGTTCATTTCAGTCGCTCAGTCGTGTCCAACTCTTTGCGACCTCATGAATCACAGCACGCCAGGCCTCCCTGTCCATCACCAACTCCCGGAGTTCATTCAAACTCATGTCCATTGAGCTGGTGATGCCATCCAGCTATCTCATTCTCTGCCATCCCCGTCTCCTCCCGCCCCCAATCCCTCCCAGCATCAGAGTCTTTTCCAGTGAGTCAACTCGTCGCATGAGGTGACCAAAGTATTGGAGTTTCAGCTTTAGCATCAGTCCTTTCAATGAACACCCAAGATTGATCTCCTCTAGAATGGACTGGTTGGATCTCCTTGCAGTCCAAGGGACTCTCAAGAGTCTTCTCTAGCACCACAGTTCAAAAGCATCAATTCTTTGGCGATCAGCTTTCTTCACAGTCCAACTCTCACATCCATACATGACCACAGGAAAAACCATAGCCTTGACTAGACGGACCTTTGTTGGCAAAGTAATGTCTCTGCTTTTTAATATACTATATAGGTTGGTCATAACTTTCCTTCCAAGGAGTAAGCGTCTTTTAATTTCATGGCTGCAATCAGCATCTGCAGTGATTTTGGAGCCCCAAAAAATAAAGTCTGACACTGCTTCCACTGTTTCCCCATCTATTTCCCATGAAGTGATGGGACCAGATGCCATGATCTTCGTTTTCTGAATGTTGAGCTTCAAGCCAACCTTTTCACTCTCCTCTTTCACTTTCATCAAGAGGCTTTTGAGTTCCTCTTCACTTTCTGCCATAAGGGTGGTGTCATCTGCATATCTGAGATTATTGATATTTCTCCCAGCAATCTTGATTCCAACTTGTGCTTCTTCCAGGCCAGTGTTCCTCATGATGTACTCTGCATAGAAGTTCACTAAGCAGGGTGACAATATACAACCTTGACTTTCATCTGTTTGCAAATCTTTTCTAAACATGCTCTCAGTAAAATTGCTCATGACTTGATTCCAGTGGACTTTTCATAATACTTGACTTCTATGGAACACTTGGCCTTTTCTTGAATTCACCTTCTTTACATTTAGATAAAACATGGTTTTTCTTTTTTCCTTTTCTACCTCATCTATTCCTTCTCATTGTTTTCTTATGGTGCTTTCTTCTCTGCTGATCACTGAAATACCAACATGAATGCCACTGGATGTCTTTGCTTAATCTCCTTTTCAAATCATATCCTCTGGAGATAATTTCACTGCTGCCTCTGTGCTGGTAATTGTAAAATCCATGTGTCCAACCCACATCTTTATTCTAAGCTTCAGATTCATGTATCCAGCTTCCTCTGAAATATCTTCAGTTAATATTCTTTGGCAATACATAATCAAATATACCGATTTCATTTATTACCTCCTCTCCAAATGCATTCATTTTGCCCAATTTTCTCAGTGAATAACATCACCATACATCTAAGCCAAAAAGCTAGGAACCATCTTGTTTCTCCTTGTCTGTTATCTTCATATGAAATGAATAACTGCATTAAAGATGCAAACTGGAAAGAAATGGAAAATTCTCATTTTTCTGATTGCTCATTGCCTTTTGATTTTCCATTTCAAATAGTCATGATACTGTAATTGTTGCTTTATGATAAAAATCAATCACAGATTTCAGTCTAAGGCACATGATAATACCTACTTCACACAGTTGTTGTAAACACTAAACTGAACAATACAAGTATGCATGAGAAGAATGTATGACACACATACATATCTAATAAATGTTGGCTATTATTAAAATTTATTATTCATATGCTGATGGTGTGATTTCCTTCACATTATTGCTAGAATCATCTCTCTGAAATAAAAAAGTAGGCCACCTTACTTCGTGCACTTTAAACAGCCTTCTACTTACAAAAGCACAGCAAAACAGTTAAGATATGGTACAAAATGTTCCTCATGGTTAGGCGTTTGTGTTTTATCCTGGCCTTATCCTTTGCAGCATTCTAGACATAAACACTTATTTTTATGCTAAGATTCAAACCTCTCAGCCTTTCTCACACCATCTATCTTTCTAGAATGATGCACCCTCTACATGCATGCACACACATATGCATGTTCACATGTGTGTGTGCCCCCCAGACACACACTCACCTATCACTGTTTGCCTAACAAACTTATTAAAACTTAGCTCACTCTAAGCCACTTTTTCAACACCACTCATATAAAATTGTGCCTTATATAAATTTCTGTTGTAACACTTGTAAAACATTCAACATTTTACAGCAATGGCCAATGACTCCCAGGAACAGTGCAATATAATGACTCTTGTGAGTTAATTCACACACTTATTTGTCTTCCTCTACTGGATGAGTGACATGCAATGGTAGGACACGTGCTTCATTCATTTCTGTGATATCCAAAAGTGAGCCCCATGAATAGCATATTTTTGGTCCTGAATAAATATTCATTGATTGAATGGATGGATGACAATTTCCTTCTTCCTGAAATTGTAGATCTCTGGTTAGAGCACTCATGTACCTCCTATGCCATGCACTTGAACAACAGGGAAAAAAAACAAGTATGGCTCAGAAAAGCCATTAACAACAACAGTCTTCATGTATGCCATATATGATCTTGGGTAATGAGTGATACTGCAGCAGTACTTTTTTGTATGAAAGTAAACATAGTGCAAATGTATCTTTAAATTCTTGTCTGTCTCATAAAAATACATTTTAAATTCACTGGAATATATTCATCTTTACTCTTTTAGCAAGTATTTTTATACATCTCCTGCATTCTCAAAGTGACTGTTTTGTGAAGGAGCTGTTAAACTACTGAGTAAATAACATGGCTTTTGAAATCATCATAATCACACATATGTATGTAACAGACCACAAGATCAAGGAATTGTTACCCTAATTATACAAAACTCATATATAGAGTTTCTATTTTCCCTATTCATGAATTATTTTTAATCTTCATGGTCTATATTCAGTAGAAAATAAACAACAATGTATTATCTCTCCTTGGAATTTTGATAAGAAGGAAATTGTGATCATGAGTAAAATAACACTTTAATCTTCCTACAACAAAATGTGCTTCTAAATAGCTCATCTATGGGATATTTAGTTTGTGACTTTTGTGGCCTTCAATTCTATATCCTGGCCTTATTTTTCTCTGGGTAACCAAATCAGTAACCAAACTGATCTTGTTATAACCATATGTGATTAGGATTGCATCTGCAGGTGTATGAAGAGATGGGGCCCCTTTCAAATGGTTAAACTGTGGGTGATGTATACTCAATCACCTTAACTATTTAAAAACCATGATTGAAAAACCTCTCTCTTTGCATGCTGTTCATTATGCTGCAATTCTGCAGGATCTCATCTGGCAACCATTGGGTTGCAAAGAGTCAGACATGACTGAGCTACTTTCACTTTCATCGGGCAATGATTTCTCTTTGTTTACATGCTGTGTGTATGTTCTCAGCCACTCAATCAAGTGCAACTCTTTGCCACCCCATGGACTGTAGCCCACCAACATGACTCTCCTCCTATTCTCAAGCTCAGACTATCCCAGTTGAGTTCAGTCACTCAGTTGTGTCCGACTCTTTGCGATCCCATGGACTGCAGCACGCCGGGGCTCCCTGTCCATCACCAATTCCTGGAGTTTACTCAATCTCATGTCCATTGAGTCAGTGATGCCATCCAACCATCTCATCCTCTGTCGTCCCCTTCTCCTCCCACCTTCAATCTTTCCCAGCATCAGAGTCTTTTCAAATGAGTCAGTTCTTTGCATCAGGTGGCCAAAGTATAGGAGTTTCAGCTTCAACATCAGTCCTTCCAATGAATATTCAGACTGTCCCAAGCAAGAGTCTATACCTTAGTGACTTTCAGATATATGACTGCTACCCTCTCATCCTAAACATTCAACACTCTTAAACATCCTAAACATTCAACACTTATGCACTTCAAATGCAGCATGCCTCAAACTAAACAGGACTAATTCCTCCCTAGATTTGTTTTCTCTTGTAATTGCTCCAATATTGTCTGTTATCTCCATCAGTCATCAAAGTGGCCACCTGAGCCCCTCAATACATCCTGGCTGGCTTAGCACTCTTCATTTCATCTCCACTCACTTGGTAGGCATTCTTATCATTTCTCACTAGACTATTACAAGAGCTTTCAAATTGGTCTTTTTCTCCATTCGTTTTTTTTTTTTTCCCCACCCAGCCAACTCTGCACACTTTCACTAGAATAACCTAATTGTGCAGCTGCTCAGAATCTTCCAATAGCTCTCCATAATCTTTTAGGATACAGTCCAAATTCCTGCATGTGGCCTTCAAGGCCATTAATGATCATCTCTATATTTACTGCTTTATTCACTTATCTCAACACTTCTTTTAGGAGCCAACATGGTTTAGAAAGCCTTTTTACACTCAGAACATGTTATATCTTTGCAAATTCTTTTCACATTGTTTGAGCTCTTCGTGCCCGTCTCTGCCCTGCCACCATGAGCTGAGGAATACTCATAGATTCCTTCAGGATCACCTTATCCATGAAGTCTTTCTAAATCTACAAATCAGATATAAGCGGTTTCTCTCCTTTTTTGCTTTTCATTTCCCTTTCAAACATTTAAACAATCTAATTTATCACAATGTAATTTAAATAAATATTTCTGACCTCTCCCATGAAAACATGCTTTAAGGGAAAGATAATGCTATGGATTTTACTATTTTCCATGACTTATAAAGTTTATGACCTACTATAGGTGAATAACAATATCTGTGAATGAATGAATGAAGTGAAAATCCATCAGAAAAACAATCCGAGTTAGAGCTCCAAATATAAAGGTGAAATTTCACAAGAGATAGAAAGAAAGTTTTCCGGGTAGAAAATTCTACCCAGTAATTAGAAATAAAGCAAATTTGCTTAAGCTATAAGAATATAGTACAGTGTACCTTAGAAGAAATACTGAATTTGTGACAGAAATCACGTGGCTTTATGTCTTGATGGTGGTCATAGTTGTTCAGAGTTAGACATACACTGAAATTCTCTTTTATCTTTCTGACCTTTCCTCCTGTGGTATCTTGGTAGATAACTTTCTGAATAAAGGGGAGTTGTATAGAAGAGTAAAAATATAAGAAAAACACTTATATACAATATACCGTATTAATGTCAAATATTAAAATGGAGTTAGAAAGAGCTGGAAACAATTAATAAGAAAGAAGATAAAGTATTTTCCTTTGAAAATTAGGAAAGGAAGAGTAACATTTTAAAATACTTCAGTATGATTTTAAATTAATCATTCTAACTGATTTAACCTCTTTGGTCTTATTAGGCACTTTTGAGAAGGAAATATTTCTTATATAAGCGAAAGCAATATGTTTTAATGGATGAAATTATTTAGTAACTGTATATTTAAGCATATATGCTAAAATATTGATATTTTAAATGTACAGTTTCAAGTACACTCTAGCGAGAATAGTTTTTAAAAAGATATTTGGAACCATGACCTTTTTATTATAGGTGCACCAAGAGAGAAAGGGCCCTGAAATAGACAGATCTCAAATTTTTCCTCTATGAATCCGTCCTGGGTATTGCCTAACTCAAGGATAAGTGCATTTATATTCTTCTTTTTAGCAATAGTAAGGCATATTTCAAAGATGACCTCTGTACCCAAATATTAAGATAACAGGCTCTCTTATACCGCTTTTCTATATAGAAATTGAACCAGAACATTTCAACCTTGAGAAAATATTACCCTTACAGTACTCTCAAGGCTGGTCTAAATTTGATGAGAAAATGGCAAACCTATGCCATCATTTCAACATTTGCTGAAGTGTTTTTTTTTTTTTCCTGGAATTTTCTTCAAAATCATCAGTTTAGTTTAGAGCCAAAGAACATCTCATTCCAAGGATGGACAATTAAGTATTCTTTCACAGGGAATGGATCATTGCTTTTTTTTTTTTTTTAACCAAAGTCATTTCTGAGTACAGTAGTTATCTTCTTCAATCAAACAGGTATATTTCTCTTGTTTTCTTCATTCTAGTTTATGAGGTATTTCTATTTAATAGTTCACAGAACTTCTGACATACAAAAAATGATTACTCATTACCTTCACTGTCTAAGAGTCCAAGTGTTTTCCATACTTAAATATGTCTGGATGTTACAGAGAAACCTAACTTTTATAAGTCCCTACTAACTCAAGTACACAAATTTCCCTAAGGGATCTTGCAGACTGACTATATAAGCATAAAACATAGCAACTAGAAAGAATCAAGACATCAGCCAAACCAATTCTCTCATATATAAATTGAAAGGCAGTGTTAAGTCTAAATCCTTAAAACTTTGTAAGAGAAGTGGAACATGGTTGTTAATTGAAATTAAAAGCCTTAATTATCTACAGAATCTACCAAACCTTGCCTGGGTTCAAATCTCTGATGAACCATCTATTCTAAACAATTCTAATTTTGTCAGATTCATGTCAGGTTGATTTAGTTTAAAAGTGAAAAATGAGAAACTGAGAGCCTCTCCTCAATGACGAAATATAAATATGAGGGAATAATCATGGTCACAGTTGAGAAGCAGCATGTTACAAATATTCTCAGTTAATAATGTAGATTAACATGTTCGGAAATGAGCTCAAGTAATACTGCATTAAGATTAACTGCAGACTTACTGGTATTTCTGAAAATTTTGCACAGTCTGTTTATATCACAGAGTAATTAAATTACAGTACTGGTGAATTCACAATTTTAAATTATAAGAATATTACATGTTTATTAACAAGAACATAAAAACACATCCAAAAACAGCACAAAAAAGCAATATTTTGATGATCCAAACCTATGTTTTTGTGTGTGTGTTTGTATATGCTTTTATTTTAAAGTTCCTACTCAATATTGTTTTAAAAAGTAACTATTTAAGGCTCAATACTGCCTATTAGAGACTGTGAAAATTGAAAAACTGAAAACATGATTCTTTGTTTGAGATGCTTACAATTGAGTTATGAGCAAAGATAAGTACAAAACCTACATAGTCACTTCAAGATATAATCTCCAGACTCAATTCTCTAGCAAACCTGTTGAACTAGTGCAGTTATACAGGGAGGCAGTTTCACTCATGTGGGTGTAAGGCTAAGAAACAGACAATGTATGGATGTCTTATTAGTAAGAGATACTATGATAAACAAAGGAGGCATGAGGAGGAAATAAATCTAGATATAAGTCCTAAGGAAATTATAAGAAGAAAAGGGTTTTAGGATTCAGCAGGGATAAGACCGAAAGAAAATATTGGGTATGAAAATATATAATTCTAGAGTAACTTAAAGGGAAAAAAATGGTATAATCAAAGCAGAGTGATCAGTAGAAAAGTCTGCCAACAGAACAGAAAATAGCTTGGAGTGGGAAGAGAAAAAGAGGCAAGAGACATGTTAAAAATTATTGCAATAAATCAAATGTAACAGAATGAAGCCTTAATGAGGGTGAATAAAAGATAAAGATGAAAGATACCACAAAGAAAAACAATAAAATTTTTATAATTTTTATTATTGAATGATAATGTAATACGATTAAGACTTTTGAAAACTAAGAATATACCTTTTTTTTTTTCTTTTTACTGGAGGCTTTTGGAAAGAGGACAGAAAAGAGATACAGGTAGGAAAGATGCATATCTGTACTTCCCCTTCCTTATGCTTTGGTCAAGAGGAAGAAGTATGTTCCATACATTGTGAGAAGCGGTAAGGACCTTTCTATCTCCATTTTGAACACTAAGAGAAAGTTGCTGTGCAAGGAAACTGTGGAAACACAAGAATCGATAACTCAGCTTATGAAGCAGGCTGACACGATTAGGCGCAGAGGTGACTCCGTTTGCCCTCCCACGCCTTCCTCAGTTTTTGTATGCCAGCCACTAAGCCCAAGGGTCTGGTAGTCTTACAGTGGAGAAATAGCCTGTACCTGGAGAAAGATGGAAGACAAGGTAGACAATTTTAGGGATGGGTTTACAGTAGCTAAATAAGCCAAGGATCTTAGTAAGACCTTAATCAATTGAGAGAATTTGGACTCTGAAGTTTACCAACTGTCAATTTCATTCATCCCATATGAGCAGAACACCCAGTACGTGGATTTGTGCCATTGATTCCCCCCAGAACCAGCTCAAAGAGAAGAGTTTAGTTTCCTGTCTTCGACACAGTGTTACAAGAGCCACTTCTCCATACTTCAGATGCTATTTTAGGGAGAAGTACAGGAGTCTCCAACAGAAAGCGATCTTCAAATTCGACTGAGTTAAAGCCAAAGAGACTGCTTGAATTACACAGATTAGAATGGGTTTAAATCAGATAATATCATAATTAGTTTACTTCAGACCCAGAAGGAATGGAAGTCAAAACAATTTCTGAGAATAAAGGACTCTATGTTACCCTACTCATTTATAAGCAAAGTGTCAATAATTTGAGACTCCATCACAAAACTGTAACTGTTTTCCTTTTATGGTTAAGGAATGCTGATATCCTGAATGAATGCTGGAAAGAGTCTACAGAAATTTTTTTTTTCTTTTATAAGGAGTCAGACAATTCATGTAAGTGGGGAAAGGTAGGCCCTTTGAGCCAAGTATAGTTCTACCTTTTTTTGTCAATAATACATTAGCTATCTATCCTGTAGCTGGTTACTGAATGGGAGCCATTCATTTAAAAAGAAGTTAGGTGGGAGCAGAGAAGAGGCTTTAACAAACAGATTTTCAAGTTGGCAAGACACAGTATTCATATCTTGTAAACCTACACTGAAGATAATGGAAAGAAAAGAGGAGCACAAACTAAGGATAAAAAGTACTTCAAGCAAACAAAACAACAAAACGACATGGTTTCCATTCTTCAGTGTTGAAGTGACCAAAGAATGTGCCTACAGTGTTAGGGTATCTATAGCATCTTTTCAGCTGTAACAATGAAAATATTACACTTATCCATGTCAGGGCTTCTGTGATAGCTCAGTTAGTAAAGAATCTGCCTGCAATGCAGGAGACCCCGCTTTGATTCCTGGGTCAGGAACATCCCCTGGAGAAAGGACAGGCTACCCACACTAGTATTCTTGGGCTTCCCTTGTGGCTCAGCTGGTAAAGAATCTGTCTGCAATGCAGGAGACCTGGGTTCGATCCCTGGGTTGGGAAGATCCCTTGGAGAAGGAAAAGGCTACCCACTCCAGTATTCTGGCCTGGAGAATGCCATGGACTGTATGGGGTCACACAGGTGGACATGACTGAGCAACTTTCACTTTCTTTCACTTTTCACTTTCCTTCCCTTTTGAGTATCTTTCCTATCTAAGTCTTCATCTCCACTCACCTAGAACACTATGAGAACTTAGTAACTGCGATACCAAGATAATGTCCACAAGGGATGACCATATTACACTTGTCATCTTAGCCCCTACAGTGTCTACAACAGAACAAGCAAGTGTGTGGCAGCTGCACCCATGATCCCCTTCATGAGGCACAACAGATGCTATTAATTGGTTCCAGTGTTCTTCTACTTCTTTCCTTTCTCACAAAGGAAAGAACAACACTGTAAGCCTCTACTGATTCAGGAGTTGGCACATAATGATAAAAAAAATCTACCATATTTGGACTGACACATGCTTGATGTTTTTGTTGCTCAGTCACGAAGTCATGTGCGACTCCTTTGTGACTCAATGTGCTCCTAAATCCATGGGATTTTCCAGGCAAGAATACTGGAGAGGGTTGCCATTTCCTTCTCCAGGGGATCTTTCTGACCAAGGGATCAAACCCACTTCTCCTGTATTGGCAGGCAGATTCTTTACCACTGAGCCACCAGATAAGCCTGTCCTAAATAAATGTTTCTTCAGTGAAGTACTGCACAGATCCAGAACTGGAATTTGGGGGTGTATGAAAAGGTACTCTTAAACATAGCTGGGAACCAGACTTAGAAATAGAACAAATATCTTATCATT
The DNA here is from genome assembly GCF_049115385.1 of Moschus berezovskii. Classification (NCBI taxonomy): domain Eukaryota; kingdom Metazoa; phylum Chordata; class Mammalia; order Artiodactyla; family Moschidae; genus Moschus; species Moschus berezovskii. The sequence goes on along the minus strand of NC_142488.1, from coordinate 26,336,346 downwards.
TCCAACCTTGATGCCAACCCAAATATACCTCTAGCTAAATTATTTAGATTAACTTCATCTAAATAAAAGTAGATTCCTGGGATATAAACTAATGATTCCCGTGGGATTCACAAAGCAAACAAAGAGAGGAATTGAGATGACAAAGCATATTAGCATCATTTGCTTGTTTTTATGGATGATCTTTTGCTTCAGTGTAAAAATTCCTAAAAACGCAAAATGACAAAGTGTTGGTTTCAGCAGGGAAGAATTTTGTATCCTGCTCCATTTTAGGAATGGAGAAAAGGACTCGGGCAGGCATGTAGCTCAGCAGCAGGAAAAACAAATTAGCAAACAAAGACAGGCAGTGCCTTTTCTCAATGACTGGGATCCTGGCAGTCATGTCAGCCTCAGTGTCTGCTTCTGCACATCAGTCCACAGGTATGTGTAAGACCTAAGCTTAGCCAACCAGGCACTCCACTGGGAATTTAGAAGGAAAATAGAGCAGGTTTCTCTTGGTTAGAAGGTTCTACAGAGATTATTCATAAAACTCTGATATTGCACTGTCTAGAAATGCCCTTCTTCTGTCCATCCTTAGGACCTATGATGTACAACAAACAACTCTTGTGCCTGACACAATGTCCTTCTGTTATATTCGCTCACCTGTATTAAGATAGGAGGCCAAGCCAGGTTCTTTTTCTAGCAGTCCAAATACAAACACTACCAATGCAAAGGAGGACTTGCTTATGATGGAGACTTCACTAGGATTCCCTAATAGGAGTTCTCAAGCCCTGAAAAGTTTTAGTAGTTAAATTCTCAGTCTTCGTGTATCTCAAATCTTTACCACTTCATGATTTGACTTCTAACATTTTCAGTTGTTTAACAAAGTATATTTTATGAACTGACACTGATTTCTAATCATATCTGAGATAAATAATAATCTTCTTTATAAAATTCTAGGACTCTGAATTTTGGGGAAATATAATCAGAAAAGTAAAGGAAGACACAAGTAAAAGTCCTGATTAACATTAAGCTATTATTATCTTCAAGATTCAACATTTTTATTTTTTTCTCCATTAAAATCATTTATAGCTTGCTTTCCACTACCTTTAGAAATTATCAACTACTAATTTTCCAGAGTGTACCAAGTGTACAGCAAAAGTATTAGTAACCCTGAAGTGTTCGCATAATTTGTCATACTTCCTTGTGTCAATCTCATTCTCATCCCATATTAAATATGTTAAGAGGGCCAGACTTACGTGACCACTTGCTAGTTTTGGCTCATGATGTCTCAGGTTCGAGAAATAAACACGCAAAAACATGGCATGGGAAGACAGAAAGCAGGATCCAGGGGTATAATTACACACAAAAAAATCTGTAATTACCCAAGGTCAAGCAAGACAAGTGATATCCATCTGTGTCAGGTCCATTTTAGTGTCTCAGCCTCTGTTTCATTTGTAGTACAGCCAACTTCTCAAGTATCAGAAGAGGAGTGATAGAAGGTGTTAATTAGAGTGCTGATATCTGCTGCTTTGATGAAAATTATAAACATTCTAAGGCTCACAGAATAAAGATAAAATTATGGCTATTGAAGCAAAATATAATCCAGATAACAGTCTACTCAGTTTAGAAGGAAGCTACATCATTTCAGTGTTTTTAACAATTAAAAGTAGCATTTCAGGATGAAAAATATTTTTTTATTCTAACCATCTTGAGGAAACATGAGGATATAAAGACTATAAATGTATTTTATCTTACTAGGCATGAAAAGTACTTGTTCCAAAGATAACAGAAGAATTTGCAAATTTCAAGAGAACCCCATATATGGCAAAGCTTCTAGGCACAGGTCACATCGCATGTACTCCAAAAACACTTATTTCTGAATTATAAGAGAAATGAACTGACAAGGGACTGGATGGTCATGGGGTGATCTGTTCTTGAGCAAAGTTAAGAGCTATTATCACTAATAACATTCCATCCTTACTTGTAAATCTACACACTCCAAGTATTTACTTGATAGCAACACCAGTAATGGCTGCTGGGTCTCTTACTGTTAATGTTCAGGAAAAGAGAACAATTTTAACAGCTCCCCTTAGCATGGGAACAAAGGTTCAAAATAAAAATTAGTTACTGTAACAAAATATGTCTTGATATAATTATATGATAGAAGATTCAGTTCAGTTCAGTTCAGTTGCTCAGTTGTGTCCGACTCTCCGCGACCCCAAAGATACGTTTCTCTAAAAGAAATGTCAGGGAGATAGTTGTACAGGTGTGTGTCTGTGTGTATGCGGGGGCGGTTTCTGTAAGAAAGATGTGAAGAAAGCAAAGCATAGTGGGTGAATGTGTTTAGTGCCATTTATTGACTTTGTAACAATCTGAAGCTGAAGATAGCAAATGAATAAATTAGGACTGCTGCTGCTGCTGCGTCACTTCAGTCGTGTCCGACTCTGTGTGACCCCATAGACAGAAGCCCACCAGGGTCCCCCGTCCCCGGGATTCTCCAGGCAAGAACACTGGAGTGGGTTGCCATTTCCTTCTCCAATGTGTGAAAGTGAAAAGAGAAAGTGAAGTCGCTCAGTCGTGTCCGACCCCTAGCGACCCCACGGACTGCAGCCAACAAGGCTCCTCCATCCGTGGGATTTTCTAGGCAAGAGTACTGGAGTGGCTCGCCATTGCCTTCTCCCAAATTAGGACTAGCCACTGGAAATCATTTATAAAAGTATAAGTTGAGTTGGCCAAAAAGTCTGTTTGGGAAAACGAACTTTTTGGCCAACACAATATAAAGCTCAACTACGAAACAAGTGATTATCATATGTATACATCACTCTCTCATTTAATTTCTTTGTTTGGAAGAAATGAGCTCACTTTAAAACAACCTACACTTTAGATTGAGCTCCCAAATATTTAACATTTTTCTCTCATCATTAGGGCAGAAGAGACACAAAAGTTATTTTATTTCTGCTAAATGTACATTACATTATGTAGGTAGTAGATAATATCATCAGTAACAACATTTCAAAGCATTTCACTATGTACTTCAATTTCTTCATTACACTAAAATGCATAATTTCAAAGGCATCTGATATATATTTCCCAAATTAGAATATGCTTCCCTTACAACATGGACATCATTAAAGCAATTTCCTGAGCAGGCTAGGCAAAAAAAAAAAAAACCTGGGTGGTTGAATCTTAATACTTTTAACAGTGTCATAGAACGGGACTAAATGCATTTTCTGGGGAAGAAGGGGGATTAGGGAGGAAAAACTCTATTGCACAGAACAGAATAGCAGTCTTGAATCTACTTATTTTTATCCAGCTCTGACCTACCCTGACCTAGACCATTACAACAGAAACTTAAGCACTATATCCTTCAATCGTTCACAGTGCAGGCAGACTTACTGTTCTAAAGACCTAACTGACCATGCCACTCCTTCTGGTTAAAATCCTCTCTGGCTTCTCTCTGCCTATAGTATGCAGTCCAAACTCTTTTCAACAGCATAAAAATTCTTCACAACCTGGTTTCAACTTGCCCCTGCTTTCCCATCTTATTATCCTGCCCATTCACTGGATTCTCCAAATATCTGAACTTTTCATAATCTTTAAACAACATAAACACTTTAATTATTTCATGCTTTCATCTGTTATTCTCTGTGCCAGAAATGGCCTTCTTGCATCTCACCATACCAGGAAAAGTCTTTATTGGCATCTATAAACAACCTTAGATGAATGATCTTTCTTGTCCTCTTTGAAGAATCCCTAAGGAGTCTTTGTTTCCTGTGTTTCTACAACATGTTGGAGTATGACTCTACTTATCAAAATTTATCCTAATGGTTATGGCTATCTCTTTCTTTCAGCTGAAGAAATCAATTAGGCCTTCCAAATACCTAACAGAGCACCTGGTACAATAGAAGACTGGGTAAAGCCTACTGAATGAATAACATGTAGAAGAAAGTCTCACATAAAGATTCATTTTGGGTGCTACATGATGGGTGTACACAAAACAATTTGAGTTCTTAAAAAATTATATGACTGACTGGAGAGAAGGCTGTCACCACCAGTTTCATTATTTAATCTACATTGATAAAATAATTTTATGTGTATTAGGCTAATTTTAATAAAAATATTGTGTATTCTCATAGAGAAGCTATTAACAGAAATATATAATGTTTAAGAAAATCTCGTAACATGAAACTAGTGATTATAACAACGGTTAGAAAATTCTTCTCTATTACTACAATCTATACCTCATTAAATAAAAAGGCTTATAGACTTCAATTTTTATTGATTTTATGTCAAGTTGCTAAGAGGATTATATTTCACTAAATTGGACTTATGATTTCTTACTTCTACTACTATGTTAAACTTATACATCAGGCATTGTTAATACATATATGTATTATTATTATTATACATTAGGGATTGCTTACTACTTTACACAAATGATCAATGATCACTGCCTCATAACAACCCTAAAGGTTGCTCTATTATCACTTCAATTCTTTAAATGGGAAACTAAGTGTTAGTGTTAGCCGCTCAGTCGTGCCCGACTCTTTGCGACCCCGACTCTTTGCGACCCCATGGACTGCAGCCCACCAGGCTCCTCTGTCCATGAGATTTTCCAGGCAAGGATACTGGAGTGGGTTGCCATTTCCTTCTCCAGGGGATCTTCCCAACCCAGGGATCGAACCCGGGTCTCCTGCACTGCAGGCAGATTCTTTACCGACTGAGCTACAAGGGAAGCAAGTTTGGGGTAACTATTTCAAAGTCCTCAGTACATAGTGGTGAATCCAGGATTTAAAACTAAGTAGTCTGATTCCAACACCATGTGAGTGAAAGTGGATGAGGGAGAGAAAATTATATAAATTGTTGTTCCTAGTATCCCACAATCTTCATTATAAACATTGTTATTTGCATTCATCTTGATTCTAGCTAAGCCCTTCAGTTCAGTTCAGTCGCTCAGTCGTGTCCAACTCTCCGCGACCCCATGAATCACAACATGCCAGGCCTCCCTGTCCATCACCAATTCCCGGAGTTCACTCAAACTCATGTCCATCGAGTCGGTGATGCCATCCAGCCATCTCCTTCTCCGTCGTCCCCTTCTCCTCCCGCCCCCAACCTTTCCCAGCATCAGAGTCTTTTCCAGTGAGTCAACTCGTCGCATGAGGTGGCCAAAGTATTGCAGTTTCAGCTTTAGCATCAGTCCTTCCAATGAACACCCAGGATCGATCTCCCTTAGAATGGACTGGTTGGATCTCCTTGAAGTCCAAGGGACTCTCAAGAGTCTTCTTCAACACCACAGTTCAAAAGCATCAATTCTTCGGCGATCAGCTTTCTTCACAGTCCAACTCTCACATCCATACATGACCACGGGAAAAACCATAGCCTTGACTAGACGGACCTTGGTTGGCAAAGTAATGTCTCTGCTTTTTAATATTTTATCAAGGTTGGTCATAACTTTCCTTCCAAGGAGTAAGCATCTTTTAATTTCATGGCTGCAATCAGCATCCGCAGTGATTTTGGAGCCCCAAAAAATAAAGTCTGACACTGTTTCCACTGTTTCCCCATCTATTTCCCATGAAGTGATGGGACCAGATGCCATGATCTTTGTTTTCTGAATGTTGAGCTTCAAGCCAACCTTTTCACTCTCCTCTTTCACTTTCATCAAGAGGTTTTTGAGTTCCTCTTCACTTTCTGCCATAAGGGTAGTGTCATCTGCATATCTGAGGTTATTGATATTTCTCCCAGCAATCTTGATTCCAGCTTGTGCTTCTTCCAGGCCAGCGTTCCTCATGATGTACTCTGCATATAAGTTAAATAAGCAAGGTGACAATATACAGCCTTGACGCACTCCTTTTCCTATTTGGAACCAGTCTGTTGTTCCATGTACAGTTCTGACTGTTGCTTCCAGACCTGCATACAGGTTTCTCAAGAGGCAGGTCAGGTGGTCTGGTATTCCCAACTCTTTCAGAATTTTCCACAGTTTATTGTGATCCACACAGTCAAAGGCTTTGGCTAAGCCTTTAACTGATATGAAATAACCTGTTTGGTGGAACACTTCAATGATGAAAGTGTTCTAGCTTAACAATGAGAAATTGCCTATGTGTTTGCAATAGCAAATTGCTCTGATCCATTCACAAAACAAAAAGAAATATTTTTTCACTTAAACAACCAAGCCCACATCCAATTATGACCGAGAAGCTAACATTTGCCTCATTTCACCAAGACGTTAATACTTTGTTTCGAGTGTGTACTATGTCTTAATCTGAGTCAGGGATGTTTGGAAAATCTTACTTCATTTTTCCTACAAGTAGCATGAAACATATAAAGAAATATTTAACACTTCAGTGTTTTAAATATTTAAGCAAAAAGGAGCCTAGAAGAACTTGAAAATGAATTATGGAAGACTTCTACATCCAGAATGGCAATATGAGGAGTTGCATAGTCTCATTCCTCAGGAAACAACTAGAACTGATAAGAAATTATTCAAATACACACGCACACACAAAACAACTATGTAAATTGTCCTAAGGGCACAGAGCAAATTATCCTAAGAGAATATAGCAAATAAAAGAACATTTATGCAATAAACTCTACTAAACATCAGTAAGAGCAGGGACACTCTGTGATATTTGAATCATCATCTTTTCCCTCCTTCCCTCCACTTTTCACATCTCAGCAGGGTGACTAAAGTTCAAATATGGCCAAGTGTGGCCAAAAAAGTAGGGCTCCCTATCTCCCCAGTCCCGAGTCAAAGGCTATGGTATCTTCACAACAGGAGCAAGACATCAGCATTTCTCATCCGCTGAACCTCCGTGTTGCAGTGGCTAAATTCCTGATGAATGTAACTGAGAGAACAAGGGTTTCTCTTCCTGTTCTTGACTCCCACTCATAGGGCCAAGCTGAGAATACCAGAGCTGGGGCCAAACACCCTCACCACATCTCATTCATAGCGCAGAGGTAAGCTAAAATGACAGAGGCTACAGAACCTATCCAGCATGTTGCCTATAAAGCAGGTGTGCCAGTCAAAGACAATCAGCCTACTTCCCCTCTTCCCAGCTTGGAAGCAAAGATTTTGCCGAATGGAAGAGTCAATCAGTAAGAGAGACCCAGCACTCTCCATTAGAACAAACTTTATCTGAGAGTATGTGGGAGTTCAAGTCTAGGGGTACTCCTGAAATAAATGGAGAGTCTGGTGAGAGGCAATTAGGAAAAATTAGATAGACCATGTGATAGCTAGTTTACCAGACAGAATCAAGGAAAGAGACAGCTAAAAGCCCCTCTGAGATGAGGAATAATTAAAAGTGCATGCGTGCTCAGTCACTCAGTCGTGTCCAACTTTTTGTGACCCCACGGACTGTAACCAACCAGGTTCCTCTGTCCATGAAATTTTCCAGGAAAGAATGCTGGAGCAGGTTGCCATTTCCTACTCCAAGGCATCATCCCTACCCAGGGATCGAACCTGTGTCTCCTTCATTGGCAGGCAGATTCTTTACCACTGAGCAACCTGAGAAGCCCAATAATTCAAAGATATGCCTAAAAATTGTCTTGCACAGGAGCATGAGTATAATGGAATAAGACTGTGGAGTGATTTATACCCCCAGGTATCCTCCAAAACAATAGAGCAATCAGCAGACAATTAATGGAGTCTAAAAACTGGGTCTAACACCAACAAAGACAAACAGTGTAATAGATCAGGAGAAAAGAAAGGTGAACAGAGACTTCCTGAAACTTCTATGAATCCAGGGTGCCTATGTGCATGTCCGAAGCTGCACCCTTGAGAAGTGGTATCAAAAGCTTCATACTATGGGGGAAATATACTTCATTAAAACAGTTCAGCCAATCACAAAACAAATAAACAATAAAATAGCAACAAGGATCCCCAGAGTGTGTGTGTCTGTGTGTATATGTGAGAGTGTGGAGGCAATGTCACTATTCAGAGTTGCTACATTATCAAAAACGTCCAATTTTCAACAAGAAAATTACGAGACACGCAGAAAAGCAGAAAAATGTGTCCTATAAACAGAAAACAAAGCGGGCAACAGTAATTGCCTTTGGAAAGGAATAAATGTCAGATTTAACATAGTACTCAAAGCAGCCATTATAAATATGTTCAAAACAATAAAGGACAATATTGATATATTTTAGAACATAGAGGAAGCAATGATGACAATGTTGCATCAATTAAAGTTATCAATAAAGACAAATAATATAAACAGCCACATGAAAACTGTGGTTAAAAGCTTACAATAAATGAAATAAAAAATTTGCTAGAGTGAATCAATAGTAGATTTGAATGAGCAGAAGAAAGAATCAGTAAACTTTAAGTAGATCAACAGAGAGCATGCAATCAGAAGAACAGAGAGAAAACTGAATGAGAGGAAATTAATAACCTTAGAGGAAGTTGGGACACCAATAAGCACACAACATCTACATATAATGGAAGTATCAGAAGTAAAGAAAGGAGAAGAAAAAATATATTTGAATAAGCAGTAGCTGAAACTTCTCAAATTTGATTAAAAAAAAAAATCAATCCACACATCCAGGAAGCTCAACAAACTCCAAGTATGAAAAACACAGAGATCCACACCCAAACACATTACAACAAAAATGCTGAAAGACAAAGAGAAAATTGGAAACTAGCAAGAGGAAAATGACTCATCACTAACAAAGGAACTCCAATATATTAACAGTTCACATCTCAATAGAAACTATGAAGAGCAGAAGGCACTGGGAAAACATCCAAAGTGCTGGAAAAAGAAAGCATAAATAAAAAATCTTATATCCAGTAAAAATTATCTTTCAAAAATGATTAAATGTGCCTTTTTCCTTCTCTGTTGTTGAAGGTAGGGTAATGATTGTCCATGGAACTGGTTGAGTATATGCTTTCTCCATTCATTCATTTTTCTTTGGGTAGATTTCAATAATCAGTAGGGTAGGCTGTAGGAAGCCAGATTGTGGCAGGAGTTTCAACATTACAGGGAAATGAGCCTGTAAAGTAACCGGTGTTTACATAGTAAAAATTACCAATATCTGAAAACCTATCCCTAACTACCTACTTATATATACATTTTTAAAAAAATCACTAGATTTTAAAAACACAATTGGGACAAAATATCAAATTTGCAGGGAAATTACATTGTCTAAAATATGTACTGGGTTAAATTGACTGCATACAATTCTGGACTACGCATAGTTTGCCCTCTGGTCAGAAACTACCATTATATTGTCAAGAAGGTGCTCTATTACTGTGTCATACAGCATTACTTCTGATGGCTCAGATGGTAAAGAGTCTGCCTACAATGTGGGAAATCCAGGTTTGATCTCTGGGTCAGGAAGATCCCCTAGAGAAAGGAATGGCTACCAGTATTCTTACTTGGAGAATTCCATGGACAGAGGGGCCTGGCGGGCTACAGTCAATGGGGTTGAAAAGGGTCATACATGACTGAGTGACCAATACTTACTTAGGCATTTATAGTAGGAGGATAATTCCCAAGACCACTAGAGGATGCCTGAAACCAAGGAGAGTACTGAACCTTACAAATAATATTTTTTCCTTAAAAAAAGGCTAATTTAAGACACAGTAAGAGATTATCAACAATAATAATATAATTGAACAATTATAAGAATATACTCTAATGAAAGTTATGTGACTCTAGTCTCTCTTGCTTTCTCAAAATATCATACAAATTTAATGCCATTTCCATCTTAACTCACCAGTTATCATTTACTATGCAGTGATTGTAGTTTAAGGTAGTGACAGCAAAACTGGAATGGATTTTTTTTTCCTTCTTCACAATTTCACAGACAGAAGATTCATTCCATCTGTGTATCTTAGAAATCTCATCATGCGATTTGATTTTCTTTTCTGTATAAAGTCCAGAAGTTTCACTTCATGCCTTCTCTTTGGCATAACCAAACTGCCAGCATTACTACTCTCTCTTTGGGGGGTCATTATTAATTAAAAAAAGGGATACTTGAATGCAAGTGCTGCGATACCATGACAGTCCACCTGATAACCAAGGCAGTGCTGTTAAGTGACTAATGGGCAGGACACTCCAGACAAAAGCAAGATTGATGCCCTTGGCAGGATGGAGTGGTACAACATGAAATTTCATCACCCTACTCAGAACAGCACGATTTAAAAATTATGAATTATTTATTTGTGGAATTTTCCATTTAATATTTGTATGCCACAGTTGACCATGTATTACAGACACCACAAAAGGTGAAACCGCAGGTAAGAGAGGTACTGCCTGGTTCATTAGAACTACCAAAATCTGTCATTTTTTTTTTTCCTTTGGCCTTTCCACGTTAGCTTCTCTCTTCCTTCACAGATGCAGTATTCTAACTCATAGATCAAAATACAGTTGGGGGGGAAAAGTGGACAATTGATCATACAACATGCTCAGATTGGTACATATTTCCAGAAAAGCAGTGTATGTGGGTGTAGAGAGGAGAATCTAGAATAGCACATATTGGGGATCAATATTTACATGTAAAAAGCCTGTACAGAAAGTGCAAAATGTGGTAGAATGCTTGTAATTACCGGGATTTTCTTATGAGTATGAGCCTTCATTTGCTATTCTCTCTTTTATATATTTCAAAATTGCCATAAGAAAAGTTACGGTAGAATGTCTGGCGTGCTGCGGTTCATGGGGTTGCAGAGTCGGACACGACTGAGCGACTGAACTGAACTGAACTGAAAATGTCCCTAAATACAGAATGTTTCTTTCTAGTATGGTTAGAGGATATTGTAGTTTTATTTGGAGAAAACTCCACATGCATCCAAAAGCAGTACTGGGTAAAGACTGAATAGGCACCAGAAACTAGCTTAGACTGTGTACATCAATCCCCACTTATGAAGACAGAGAAGAGAAGAAAGTCAAATCATACAAGCTGCTACCAAACACTGGGCCTACATACTGGGTCTTCGTAGTTAAGGCTCAGGGAGCAGTACAAGAAATTGCCTATAGAAATTTTCCTAATTAATATTAACACACTCATCCTGAAGCTTAGAAAGTGAACAGGTGTTTCCACAGACACTAAAGAGAATTTTAGAAAACATCCTGATGCCATTCTTGAAATACATGGACATGACAAAAGAATCTGGAGTCAAAAAAATCATAATAAGAGGACAAAAATGAAGGAAAAAGTTAAGGGGAAGCTCACAGAAACAAAACAAAAAATGAACCTGATACAAGGGAAAATATAATAGGGTTGAAAAGAGAATTTATGCAACATACAATCGAATCAGCATGAATTTTTATTGTTTGAAATGTTATTGCTTTTACTATTTCTTCACATTAAGCACATCTCCAAGTACTGCTAATTATTACTTTAATAAAATGTCTCTACATATCTTGCTTTTGATTTACATTGCAATATTCATTTTCTCGAATCACACCATCTCATCACTGAATCATAGAAGCAGTCATTTACCTGGTCTGAGACAGTACTATTTAATGATATCTTATCTTGTAGCATTCTTTAAATGATTTATGTTTATCATTACACATAAATTTTCCAGAAGAAATTTCATTATAGCATTCTTCAGTGTTAAGAAAAATTATCCAACTTGGAAACAAGGCTTTTGCAGGAAACAGAATGCAAGCATGGCTATTCTGTGTTACTTTATAACACCACGCAGGAAATATTTATTTTCTAGGAGAATATACCTGTGTTTGACTTTGTACTTGTACTGTAGTAGTAAAAAATATTCAAATTACGTATAACCAATGAGATAAATTGAAGTTTCCTTGTACACTTGAAATTCAGTTCCATATCACTGCTTTCAGCCAACTCTAATGCAATACCATTCTCTTGTCTGAAAATATATTAATTGAAGAACTACATACAAGATATGTATGTATGTACATGTAAGAATTACATACAAAACATATACATTATAGACTATGGAATGGGAATAATTTTTTCCTTTTATCATATATCACTCATATTCAGAATTCCTATTATATCTCTAAACTTTTTTGAAACTGAAAAAGTTCTAGTACTTGGGTCCATAATGCTAAATTTTTGTGTACAGATTAATTTGATTAGGTTTATTTTTATTTTATGGTATAGAGTTTAGCTTTGAGTTTGAAATGACAACTGAAAAACAACCACAATACTACCAACAAAATACATTATGTGTCATATCCATTTTCTGAAGGCTAGCTTATAAATACAATTTAAAATACTTGAAATTATACAGTTTCTTCATTGGCAGAAGTATATACAGCTTAACAACCTTCACTATATGACTTGTAATTGCAAGGAAATCCATTCACTCATAACTTTAATGTGGTATATCATCACACCCTGCATCTGTTCAGTTTAAAACAAGCATGCTCATTAGACCAGGTGCTATGATTTCCAAATTGATTAGTAAAAGCACTTTATAGTTTGGCACAGTGTTTTATAGTTTGTAAAGCACTTTCAGAATTATTGCTCAATGGTTCAGTTGGTATTAAATAAACATTTATCTATTGTGTTTGTTAAATACTGTATTTTTATTGCTAGAATATAGTACTTAACACAATCAATAAAGTACTGCATTAATGAATAAAATTAAAAGCATGGATTACCTTTCTTCAGACACTAATTCAAACCTATATGTATTTAAAAGGAACCGGCCTAGTAAAACTTTTCATATATACAATATAAGGACTTGACATTCTTGAAAGTGTTTGTCACTCAGTCATGTCGGACTCTTTGTGACTCCATGCACTGTAGCCCGCCAGGCTCCTCTATCCATGGAATTCTCCAGGCAAGAATACTGGAGTGGGTTGCCATTTCCTTCTCCAGGGGATCTTCCCAAGCCAGAGATAGAACACAGTTCTCCTGCACTGCAGGCAGACTCTTTACCCACTGAGCCACCAGGGAAGCCCAAAGAGTGTGTTGGTTCTGCATCACGGAATTGAACCCCAGTCTCCTGCATGACAGGCGGGGATACTCACCACTATACTAACGAGGACAGCGGCTGACATACTTAACTCCCATTATAAAACTATGGAACACACTCTGAAATAAGCCAGTCTTTTAAATTTCATCTTAAGTGAAAATAACCTTATATAACAGCTGTCTATTAAAAATAGTTAATTTTATAAGTTGTTGCTGTTTAGTTGCTAAGTTGTGTCTGACTCTGTGAGCCCATGGACTGTAGCCTACCAGGCACCTCTGTCCATGGGATTTCCCAGGCAAGAATACTGGAATGGGTTGCCATTTCCTTCTCCAGGGGATCTTCTCGGCTGAGGGATAGAACTTGCATCTCTTGCATAGGCAGGTAGGTTCTTTACCACTGAGCCTGCAGGGAAGCCCTAATTTGATAAGTAAGCACTACCAAACATTATAACATTAATATACACTGCATATTTAATTGATGTATACTGATAAAATGAGGAGAATGCCAATAAAGCCTACAGTGGCTCACTGTATGGAAGACACAGATGAAGGTTGTGACTACAATATACATTGACGTTATGTTTCATGGCTGTATGGTTTTTCTGTGCCATTATTCAGCTTTGTGGGTATAGGCCTGGACAAGTAAATAAATCTCTTTGATTTGGGTTTACACAGATAGGTTCATGTGATGGGAATAAAGGGGCAACATTTTAGAAAATGTGTTCTGCAGTAGTTGTCCAAATGACAAATAAAATATAGTAAAAACAAAGCTTTAAGGAATGAAGGCTACCACTAGGAGGTTAGGAAACCACAGCAACTAGGAAGAGAAGAAATGTGAAGAAATTCAAAGTAGAATGGGCTACTTCACACTGGTGGGAAAGAAACCAAAAGGACAGTGAATAAACCACAGCTCCCAGGCCATTTGAGGACAAGAAAGAATAATACATGTGCCATTATAAAACCGTCTCAGAAGGCAAGTACCATAAACAACCACTGTTTCATCAGTTGAATACTGTTAAGTATTCCCTACTTATAAAAAATCGACTTCTCCTTTTCATACATCACCATCTTGTTACTCATGCTGTCGGGTCCAAAGAATTAATCATGTGTTACTTCTTTAAGCAAGTTTGGCAAAGTAATTTTAATTAATTTTATTAAGGGACAAAACTTCATACAGAATTTCCTAAGCTTAGACTTGATAAAAGTCTTTTATTTTTTCCTTAATATAAAATTATACATCTAATTCTATTTTAGCTTGTCTAAATTTATCCTATAGTATGTTTCCAAATTTTAACTATGTTGCTATATAACAATATCAGTTTGTAAATTTACTTTAAATTTGGAATATTACATTATATCTAGGAGTAGGTATTTTTAAAAAGATATCTCCACATGAAGGAAAAGGACAGTTTCTATAGAGACTAGTCAAGATATTTAAAAATATATTTATGTCACTTTCATCTTCCCTTGCCTAATTACTGTACAGTAATAATACAGATACTAGAATCCCCAGATTGACAAAAATAAAGTATTATTAAATAAAACTCTTACTTAAGTTTTTGTATTGTATTTTACTTTAAAAAACCAATTTTAATATAATTTTTTCATAATCTTAGATCCAAAACTTCAAATTTAGTACTTTCAAAATATGTTTAAACAGTTTTGTTGGTTGTCTTGGCATTATACATGACATTAAAAAATTCAGAATGGTTGTAACAACAGCCTTGCAGACATTTACCATTTATACTCAAAAATAGGCAATTTATCTATAATCACATTTATAAAGAAAATGTACACAGCAGGTAAAGCTGATCAAATTATTAAAGACATGATTTTATAATGTCGGTCCAACTACTTCCAACAAAATTATAAATATGAAAAGACAATTATTTTGGTCAAATACATTGATCATAACTTTGAATGCATCGTGCCAGTGATATGATTAGATTTCATACTGAAATTTGTGATAAATGTTTATAAGTGAGTCATTCATTCAATGCATACAGTTACTGATTCAAAACTACATGGTTTTTATTGACAGGCTAAAGTATAACTGCCTGTGAATTTACATAAACCCACCTCTGAAATAATAGTCCTTCAAAAGGAACCAATTTGACAAACACATATAATAACCTCCCCTTTGTCAAAGGAACTTTACTTAGTACTGGGGACAACACTGTCCAAATCTGCGCTTATTTCACTGTCTAGGAGAGAAAACAGAAAGACGTAAAGGCAAACAGTGTACCAAAAGACAGGCAAAAAAGCTGAAAATGCATAGAGAAGGGTACAGACAATTCTGACTTGAGGAGCTGGGGCATTTAAACTGAAAAGACACTGTATGTTTTAATAGAGAAGGAAAAGGGAAAAAAAGGAAAGAGAGACATTTTCTCAAGCATACAATGAACAAGTGTGATATAGGCTTGCAATGAGGACAAAAGTTATTTAAAAATGAGCATTGCAAACTTTCTCCCATTTCCCTGACTTTGACAGAGAAGAGCTTTGCTTATCGAATCATCTTATTAAGCTTTTCTTTTTATTGTAAAAAAACAAACCAACCAACCAAACAAACAAACAAAAAAAACTGAGTAATGAGTGAAGAAGATAAAATACAAAAGAAAACAAACAGGCTAAATTTATTTACAACTAAAATGCTGAGGCAGGTGGAATAGAAAAATAAAGCAATGACTGCTGAGTTTCGGAAAGTGGGAAGAATTGTTGTGGAAGAGAGAATAAGAGACTGGCCTTCCAATCATGATCGGACACTGGGGAGACACAAATGGTAGACAAGAATATTCAAGATGTTAACTGTGAACTAGAAATAGCTCCCCCCAACACTTTGGTGTTTCATTGTGAGATAGATGAAATAATATTGAAATTACTTACTCTTTGGATGTCAGACTGCTTCCTTGAACTAGAAACCATTCAAAGACTGGGCTTCCTAAAGTCTGGTGATTATATGGGTTACATAGATTGGAAAGGCTACGAAGAGGAGTGACAGAGAAAATGATGAACATGTATGTGTGGGACAGACTATACAATTTTGAATGCCTTTTTAAGAAGCTTATATTCTCTCAGTTCAGTTGCTCAGTCATATCCAACTCTGAGACCCTATGAACCTCAGCACGCCAGGCCTCCCTGTCCATCACCAACTCCCGGAGTCCACCCAAACCCTTGTCAATTGAGTCAGTGATGCCATCAAACCATCTCATCCTCTGTTGTCCCCTTCTCCTCCTGCCCTCAATCTTTCCCAGCATCAGGGTCTTTTCCAGTGAGTCAACTCTTCGCATGAGGTGGCCAAAGCATTGGAGTTTCAGCTTCAACATCAGTCCTACCAATGAACACTCAGGACTGATCTCCTTTAGGATGGACTGGTTGGATCTCCTTGCAGTCTAAGGGACTCTCAAGAGTCTTTTCCAACACCACAGTTCAAAAACATCAATTCTTCGGTGCTCAGTTTTCTTTATAGTCCAACTCTCACATCCACACATGACCACTGGAAAAACCATAGCCTTGACTAGACAGACCTTTGTTGACAAAGTAATGTCTCTGCTTTTTAATATGCTGTCTAGGTTGGTTATAACTTTCCTTAATGGGAAATCATGAAAATTTTTCAAGCATTAGTAATCATATGAACAGATATGTGTTTTAAGAAGAAAAATCAAGCAGCAGTGTATAAGGTACTATAGAAATAAGAAAGAGAATGGAGGGTAAGGGAGGGAAATATTAGAAATAAAAGTAATAGATATTCTAGATACATTTTTGAAATATAAGCAAGTGGTTAGAGCAATAGGTGAGATATAGTTGATGAGGGAGAGAGGGAAATAAGATACACATATTTCAGTCCCTCTAAGAGTGGAATCTTTCGTTTAATAATAATAATTAAATAGAAAATTTAATTTCCATTAATAATATCTCAGGTATAGAAAAGAAAATTATAGATCAAAACTTTAAATCTGAACATATATTTCAATATATTCATTTCACCATTTAAAGTAGAAATAATATCAGCATGTAAGTTATCTATATGCCCCAACTCATGTTCAGAATTTCTAATACTCAAGAGGTAAAGACCAAGTTTATATCAATCACAAAAGTTTCTTTGGTACTGCCAGCTAGAAATTTCCTTCCTTTACTCTATATTAATCAATATTTACTTTGCATTCTTCCAAGCATTGATTTGCTTATTAATTCTGTAGACACTTAACTGCTAATATCTGACACCACTGTGGAATGTTACTCATGAAGAAGTCATGGCAATAGAAAGACAAGTGAATAAATGAAATTAATTATGTGAACAAATTAACAGATGGAATCATAAGATTTGGTGCCCAACTGAGGAGGTCAATGGTCGGGAAAATAAGAGAGACTGAGGGTAAAGACAGTATTAAAATATTCCCAGGATTATTGAGGTTGAGTACTTTTTAAGTGTATGGGTCATGTTTTAATACATCCATGTTGTGATAGATGACATTATTTTGTTCTTTTTTATGTCTGAGTAATAAATGGCAACCCACTCCAGTGTTCTTGCCTGGAGAATCCCAGGGATGGGGAAGCCTGGTGGGCTTCCATCTATGGGGTCATGCAGAGTCAGACACGACTGAAGTGACTTAGCAGCAGCAGCAGCAATATTCCATTGTACGTATGTACCAATCTTTATCCCAGAATGACTTACTTGTGATGGTTATACTTATTGAAAATAGGTGTGTATATTCCTACCTGAATATGGCATCACAAACTCAAAGAATTATAGCTATAATAAAATGTACAGTGGCTCTTAACAACTCAAATGGCCAATTGCTTATTCATTTGCACCTCCTATCAAGTCTGTACCTACATTATTTCATCTGCCTCTTCCTTCTTCCCTTTCAACAACAGACATTAGCTTGAATGTATAGATCTGTATGGGAAATTGAAGTCATCTAATGTTTTTGCCTTTCAGATAAAATATCATCAAGTAATATTTAGACCACTTCTAGGTTTCCACAAACAAGGAAAGTTGCTACCAAAAGAGCCATTTGAAACTCAAGGGTATAACATACTAAAATCAAGAGTCAAACACTTTTGTTTTCCCTGTTACTTTTAAAGACTATACATGCTATTGGTGATAGGAAATGTTCATATAACCCTCCCAAATCCATGCACAGGTACACTGAGGTTTCATTTGGATCATGAATGGCATGGAAACTAGTGTCTTTTGATTTTGGTAGATATTCTGATTAAAGACAGAAGCTCAATACTAAAATTTTACCAAATTATGTAAAAATATCCCAACATCTTTCTTTCAACAAGATAATCAAGTTTCTAGATGTTTGAAATTTCAGTTGCAATCCTAAATGTTTGAGTTCAAAACTTTTATCATCATTCACCAAAAACGTTTGTTCAGCAAGCTTCAGGAGGTAATACTCTTACTATTTCTTCAAAGATGTTTTGCTTTATCTTTTTACATTAAGATCCACAAAAAACTGCATTTTTAGATATGAATGAATCAGGTTGCCATTTATAGAAATGAAAGTTTCTTGTATTCTGAATCTGTTTTCTCCCATTTTATTTATTCTACATGGTTTCATTACAGTGAAAATATTGCAGCTAACAGTTTGGCTATTGCAGAGATTCTAAAATGCACAGAAAAATTCTGTTGGCTCTAGAGTTAATGTAAAATTGTTGTTCTGCCTTTCCATCATATAATATAATAACACAAGTATGCTAACCTGAAAAGATATTTTCCAATATAAAATCTGCAGACTGTAAACTAACCATAGAAAAGAGAAAAGGCAACCCAACCCTCATTAACATAAACCACAAAAGATGGTAGCCTTTCATCACAATGAAAACTTCTCTGGAGCAATTTTTTCATAAGCAAAGTTTCTGCCCTATACTTGCTCTTCAAATAGCTCTTTAGCATCATTACTGATGTATAAATATTTCACCCATCAAAACATTCATGGACAGTGTCTTTCATTCTACAGTTATCAGATTCAGGATTTGCCACCAGTAATATCCCAAGCCCTAAGAGAATTGGCAAATCAAAATAATAAAGGAGCTATCAACTATCTTTTTGACAGGGACACAAACTACGAGTCAAAGGGAGTCACGTTCTGCCTAGAAAGTGGAACAGCTGCAGGAGACATATGGAGCTGCTGTGGAGAGAAGCTGCCTGGATCGTGGAGTGAGACCCTAATCAAAGTGATTGATACTGGATAAGATGCAGAAATTCAACAGATTCTCTTCTGAGGATAGTCGTTCTGCAAATAAGTACACAATGTTCTAATGAATGGGACAGGCTGTAGTACTTAGAATGCCCTAGGATAAATGTTAATTTTACTTGAATGTTAAATTAGGCACAAATCACTTTCTCCTAGTACTAAACATGAAACACAAAGGAAAAAAAAATTTTTTTCTAAGGTTGCCATATTTGGAAATGCATACACAGAATTGCAGTTCATAATGCTTTCATCCAGATAAACATTTCAATTACAGATGTGATATTTTACCTAGGAATGGTGTGAGTGTAAATTTCATATCTTTAGCATTGCTAGATCTGCCATTTTTCATGGACAGAACATGCTTACTAGCCAGTCACATTCAGGAAGACGATAATAAATATAACTCACAAGTCCTGGCCATATACACAGTCATCCTGATTAACTAACAGGCAATTGTATCAAAGTTAAATAGCAAATAGAGTTTTGATAATTATCAATTAACACCAAATGTTGATTCACAGTGTTTATTTTAAATATTTATTGGACTTTTACTCCTCTTCCTAGAAACTGTCTCTTTTGATACTCTCCAACTCTCTATTCGAATCTCAGCCACTCTGAACTACCCATCCAGCAAGAATCTGCTTAATAAATGTGAACCAGTCATAAAATTACACTAAACAAACTTGATCTGCTTCAAACTATCATAATCCATTCCCAAGACTCTGGGTTAACCATATCATTAGATTATAGTCCTACCCTTGCAGTACATTAGTATAGATTATCAAAGACTAAAAAACTACATAAGCCCAGGAGACTTGACTAAACTGCATTAGGTAAAAATAAGTTATAAATCAAAAGAGAAATGGATAAATGTGCTATGTGAATAACATGATGAGATCATTATTTTTATTTTAATCACTGGATCCTGAACAAACCTCAATAATGTGCCATCAATATCCTTAGACATAATAACAAAGAAATAAAATGAGACTCCTTTGGCACTTTAATTGTCCTAATATGCACACAGCTGCCAGGATAGAAATTACCCCCTGGGTATAATTTTTGGAACTTCAGTTAACATCTTCAGATAGGTAGGGTAACAATTCCTATACTAACATGAACATTTAGGTAAATGAATACTACTTGCCTGAAAGAGTTAATGTGATAATTTCATCTAATTTATTTTTCAAATGCAAAAATAAAACTTCCTACTCATGCGTTTGGAATTTTGAAAATACCTTTCCAGCTTAACAAGTAGTGAGTTATTTTTAAGCTTCAAAATGCTTAAACTGTCGTGACGATTAACGTTTCCCCATGTCTTATAATGGATAACAGGCCACAAATGAAGAAAAGAAGAATTATTTAGTGGAAACAATGTGCATTCTATTAACAGGTGATATAAAGTTACTCTTCTCTTAATATAGGTGCCCAGCATTACATAAAGGAACGTACTATGAACACCTATATTAGAAATTTAAACCTAATCAGCACTAGGATCTTACTGATCTAAAGGGTTGCAGTAACTGCAAGCTATAGAAAAATGCACATGACAATGCACAAATTTATCTTGTTAATATTCTAAACAACTATGGATAACTATATATATATATAGTGATATATAACACACGTATTACTGACAAGATGTCTCCCTCTCTGTCAGTCTGTGACTGAGTGTAAATTGGCCCAAATTTAGAATAATATTAATTATTCTCAGCTGTGAGCCTGAAAAATATATATGAAAGCAAGTATTCTAACTAGGGACTGACCAAAATTTCATTTCTAATGAACTCATGTCAATATTGAAGCATCAGTTTCTACAGACACTAATACAGTACTCAATATAATAAGGACAATACACTGAACATTAAAGAATGAAATATAGCTTATCAACAGATTTTCTTCTAGAATGAAAAAAAAAAAAGTTCTAGGTCAAATAGCAATACAGAACAGTAAAGGATTCCTTGAGACAAGGTTCTTATTTATGTGATCTAAATTAACTCCCTGAAACACCTAAATTAATTACTCAAGTGAGTTTATTCTAATTTGCCCAAGGTAAATCATTTTATGATTAAATCTATCCTAAAATAGACATGGGAGTCATACACATGCATCTAAATTAGAACACCAATTTCCAGTAAGTTAAAAATTCAATCTAATAGCACAATCATTTCTAAACTACATATTGGGTGCACACAAAAATGAGTCTTTAAGCTTAAAATATGTATCATTATCAGCTTTATTATTTTTCTAATTTTAGTCATGGATACAACTTTAAAAAATCATCCTCTTACAAATTTCAGTTGCTTTGAGAAAAGTGAAAAAACATGGAAAATATATTTTGCTACTCAAAATAGTCTAAGGCATATCTTCTTTTTTTTCATTCATCTAGGCCATGTTATTTTTTTTTCTCCTATTGAATGAAATTACTATTTTTAGCACAGCACAGTCAATACTACATTGTGAAAGAATGTTAGTATCAATCCAATACCATTAAATGTTTTTGCAAATTCTATTGATATGCATTTGACAATGATGATTGAAGCAAGTAATGAGAACACAGCTAACAGTTTCAGTTCTAAATCTGCATGACACCCATGATAATGAACCATAGTCTTTGACAAAGAAAAACACATTTTGGAAGATACTGAATTATATAGACAGTATTATAGGCCCTGATCTAGACTAGTTAGACTTTATAAATAAAAATACTTTCAAAATTGTAGTAAAATAAAACTGCACTGAAGAGAAAGTTCCAGAAGAAAAAAAAAAAGGGCCTGTTAGATCTGGAGAAAAAACAAAATTGACAAATAGTAAAATTTCCATGTAGTTTCTCAAATGCCATATAAGTTAAAATAATTGACATCATTCCTTCTCATAGCAGTAAATATTTATAGTTTTGGAATATGAAATACATTAGAACACCAGATTTGAATATGTGTAAGTATAAGCCATGCTCTATATACCACTGAAAGTTGATCTATACATGTACTTGGCCTAGTAAAATTTAATGACAGTGTGTCTTTATTTTTTTTTTCATTTTACACAACAATATTTATTATAGACTTCAAAATTTCTAAGAGACACGATCTTAATTGTTCTCATCACAAAAAAGAAAGAAGTAATTATATGACGTGAAATAGGTGTTAGCTGTGATTCATGGGGTCGCAAAGAGTCGGACACAACTGAGCGACTGAAATGAACTAAACTGAACTGAATGCTACAAGAATGATCATGGAGCAATACAGAAATGTATACATTTATACACTTATAAACCTTAAATCTATACAATGTTATATGTCAAATTATATCTCAATTAAAGAAATAAAGAAAGGAAGGAAGGAAGGAAAGAACGAAAGGCGGGTAGAAGGAAGGGAAGGATGGAAGGGAGGGAGGGAGAAAAGAAAGAAAGAAGAGAGGAGGAGGCTGAAATATTAGAAGAGTACTGTTCAATTGCTAAGTGGCTAAGATTCTTTGCAACCCCATGGACTGCAGCTTCCTAGGCACCTCTGTCCTCCACTATCTCCCGGAGTTTGCTCAAATCATGTCCATTGAGTCAGTGATAATTGCATCCTCTGCCACCCACTTCTCCTTTTGCCCTCAATCTTTCCCAGCATCTGAGTCTTTTCCAATGAGACAGCTCTTCACATCAGGTAGCCAAAGAATTAGAGCTTCAGTTTCAGCATCAGTCTTTCCAATGAATATTCAGGGTTAATTTCCTGTGTGTTTTTAAACTCTATTCATTCAATTAGTAATTACTGATCTCCTATATGTGCCATTCAACACTTCGGTGATAAGGCAAACAAACAGATGCCTTTCTGCTCTCATGGAGCTTATATTCTAATGGGGAGGGGCAGAATATAATATAATATGTTGCTGCTGCTGCTAAGTCACTTCAGTCGTGTCCGACTCTGTGTGACCCCATAGAGGGAAGCCCACCAGGCTCCCCCGTCCCTGGGATTCTCCAGGCAAGAACACTGGAGTGGGTTGCCATTTCCTTCTCCAATGTGTGAAAGTGAAAAGTGAAAGTAAAGTCGCTCAGTCGTGTCTGACCCTTAGCGACCCCACGGACTGCAGCCTACCAGGCTCCTCCATCCATGGGATTTTCTAGGCAAGAGTACTGGAGTGGGGTGCCATTGAGGAGTAAATGATACACAATCAAAGTATGTGAGGAGTGAGTTGGAAGCTGTGGCCTTGGTTTGAGGTAATCAAGAAGGGCCTCTCTGATGAGTGAATCAGCAACACAGGCCATGAAGAAAGTTAAGGGAGCAAACCTTGAGGATGGCTACCTTGGAGAGCAGCATTTTGGAAAAGGAAAACAGTGACTCCCAAAGCTCTGAGTGGGAGAGTTATGGTGTGCTCAAACACGGCAAAGTGGGTGGTGTGGATGGTGTGGAGAAAAGAAAGAGCAGAATTGATGTTGTCGGGTGGATAAAGGGAGATAGATTTTCTATGTATGGCATGGAATTTGAATTTTGATCTGAGGGAGATGTTGAGAGAGATGACTTAACATACATTTTAAAAAATTCACTGAGGCTACTTTCAGAGAACAACAGAACAGTTAGGCAAAGCTGGACTCAGGCTACGGAGAAAGTTCTTAAAATAATTCAAGAAAGAGAAGATGCTGGCTTGGACCGGAATGCTAGTAACAGAGATGTGAGAAGTGATAGGATTCTGGACATATTGATACTTTGAAGATAAAGCTAGCAGGATTTGCTGATTTGGACATGCTGTATGAGAGAGAGAGGAGTCAAGAATAACTCTGAGGTTTTTGCTCTGAGTAACTAAGGAAATGGAACAGCCTTCTGCGACACAGCCGACTGGAGGAGAAACAGGTTTCGCAGAGAGAAATAAGGAATTTCGGTTGATTTTACACAGTAGAAAAATAAACAGGCTTGATGTGATATAGCGCATCGAGAACACAGAATGAAAGCCTCGTGAAAGTTTAATAAAAGGACTAGAATCCCATTTAAATTTGGACATATATTTCCTTCCTTTTCATATGACGGGAACACAGGGCAGGTAGCTACAGAGTCTCACTCACTTACCGACATGGAATCTCAGTATAATTTTATACACATGCAATGAGAAAACTAGGCCAACAAATAATATTTTCCACTGTTTGGCACTACTGAGAGAAACCTAAAAATATGAGCTGCTGGACAAGTGTTAGCTAATCACAGCCATAGGCATTACAGCCCCAGATGCAACATCACATGACACCGAGAAGGTGGCACTTTTGAAAAATCTGAATCAAGCTACTTCCTGATCCTTCTTCCAAAGTATATATTTTTTAACACTTCTAGCAGGGAGTCTGACTTCCACATCTTTGAATGATGACAGAGGTTTGTGATTACAACCAGGTAACCTAACATTAGAAAAATCTCAAGATTTTAGAATTGGAAAGCACACACACACAAAAAAAAACCCTCACCAAATCCATATCCCACCCAATGAGGACATCTGCTGTGTGATCCTTGACCAACCTACTTTTGATTTCCAATGTGGGCATTTTCTTGTGGTTTATGAAGTTTGCCCTTCAATACTTTAGCTCAAGACCATCAATAGTCTCCTCAGAGAGGCTATTCCCTTTGCTACATCTGAAAAATACTTTTCCAACCATTATAGCCTTTTAGCAGAAAATTCGGTACTAACTGCAACATGTGATCTAGGGCATAGCACCAAGGAAACTGCCCTGCCCACAGCAGGGACTCAATCTCTGTGAGATTAGAAACAAACATAGCTAATTTAAATTGGTAACACCATTTTGGAGTAATTTCTCATATTTTCCTCAGTAAATGAACACATCTCATAGCTATTTTATTTTCCCTCAAGTCTTAAATTCAAAGAAAGGCATTTGCACTTTTATACACATGCTAACCTACAAGACCTTTTCCAGTTTGAGAGGAAGGGATTTCCATTTAATGTTACTGGCATAGAAATTCTGGTATTGCTAAATGCTAGAGGATGAGCTTCCAAAGAACATGCATAAGCATATGTACAGACACAGTCTGCTCAACTCACATTTTTGGAATTTTCTCCAATGTTACTTATTTTTTTTCCTACAGCCTAACTCTGAGAGCTCTCTAGAAATTTTAAAAGTTCATTTGGAAAGTGGCCTTATCTTTTTCATCAATTCCCAAACTTGTGGGGACTATTAGAGCAGCCCTGTTTTCCTCTTCTGCATAGGGATTGCTTTGCAGAATTCAGAGATTTTTCTCCCTAAAAATAAGGGACACAGAGTGCCAGTGCATTTCCTTCAAGAAGTGAGATAAAAAAAAACCTATGAGATAAAAAACCAAAACCTATGATTTCATATCCCCTCCAGGTTCACAGAATTGTGTTTATGCAACTAAAAAAACAGAGCCGACTTCATTAAAAAAAAATCATTGCTATGCTAACAGAGAACATGGTCTAGAAACTTAATAAACTCAAATACTGTGGTGAGCAGCACCATGTTAAGCACAATTATTATTACTGTTTCACAGATAATCCGTGATTAACAGTAATCTGAAGCCAACAAATATTAGAGAGACAATAAGAAGGACACAATGATTCTGCTTTATAAATCCTGACTCAATATAACCTAGTATTTATGAGTTCAGGGTTTATAAAAATACTTTCTGTGTTCAAACCCAGGGCCTCAAATTACTCAACTGTTCTCTGTCCCAGTTGCCTCATCTGTAAAATAGAATCATAAAAGCATCATCTTACAGGTTGAAAAAGTGAATGAGTTACCCATAATCCCAGTTTAATCACAGAAAGAACAACAGGCCAACCCAAATTGAGGGACATTCTATAAAATAGCCAATGACTACTCATTAAGAGAGTCACAGTCATGCCAACCAAGGAAAGACTGAGAAATTGTCACTGATCAGAGGAGCTTAAAGAGACATAATGACTAAATTCATCATGGTGTCATGGAATGGAATTTAGAACAGATAAATGACAAAAGTGAATAAACTTGTGAAAGCCAAATGCAGTCTAGAATTTAGTTAATAGTAATGTATCAACATTCATTTATCAATCTCAACAAATGTACCACAGTTGTGTAAGATGTTAACATCTGGAGGAAATGGATGAAGAGTATATGAGAATTCCCTGTACTACATTTCCAACTTTGCAGTAAAGCTAAATTTATATGAAAATATAAAGGCTATTTAAAGTAAATCAGTTGATTAATATATATTAACTATATTCAATATCTTATAATAACCTATAACAGAAAAGAATCTGAAAAGGAATATATATATTCATATATTTATGTGCATAACTGAATATATATATGTATAATTGAATCACTTTTCTGTATAGTAGGAGCATTGTAAATGAAGTATATTCTATATATCAGTAAATGCATGAATATATATCTTGTATATGTATATAATCAGAATATATATATATATATATATATACATAGTACTGCCAGGCACATAAAAATCGTTAAATATATATGATTTGGTCATAGTAGTAGTAGTGATGGCAGTGGTGGTAATGGTAGTATGTATTACCCACTGCATTCATAGCAGAAATGAAGATAAATATGGGGGACAAAGCTGAGAAGAAAGTAATGATGAAGGATCGCAGGAGTATGCTCAGTCAGTTTGCTCTCCTGCAGTTGAAGGACTGAAGGTCAATTATGTGTAGAATAGACAACAGCAAGCCCAAGTCCCCTCATCTTTACCATCCTATTCCAACACCCTTCTTACTTCACCTATTATTATAATTGTACGCTGAAATTTGTACTCATATTCTTTGACTACCATTACAACTTAGAAGGTATATAAGGAATATGTTTTGTTGGTAGCTAATTGAAAGTCATTATACTAATGCTGGTGAATGATTTTAATGTTTAAAAATATTTAACTTTCTGTGTAGAGAAAACTGTTTGAGTTAGCCTGCCATAGGACAGGCCAATGAATGGCATGAAAAGTGCCTGAAGAAAAGATTTGAAAGCTTAGTGGGATAGATGTTACTTTCTGGAGAGCTGCGGCAACACATGATTTAAGTTTGTATGTAAGAAAATGAAAGAGTGAACAGACCTGAACACATTCAGAAATTAGAGTTGCAGTGGCAGGTGTTGCAAAGTATAGTAGGCTTTAAACACTTTCCTAGAAGAGTATGTGTCATGAACAGTCAATGTATTTCCACCCTTCAAAAAAGGTTATCAATAATGAAAATATAGATCACTTGAATACACACTATATAACTAATTACTGACAAATACCACATTTCATCTAAGAACCAGACCTTTAATCCATTTTAATATCTCTAAAATCAAAATATAGCTTAAAATAACCCACATTGTTTAATTTAGCAACAGTTTTTTCTTCCTCCATGGTTCATAAAATAGTGATGTGTTTTGAAACTGATGGCATATTACATTTGAAAAAAACTGGTGACCAATTCTTTGTTTTTCATATGCAAGTTGGTACTATTATATTTAGCACTAATATTGAACCACACAGTAGAAAACAACTGATGCAAATTATACTCGTGAATGACTTCTACTTTGGTTTTACATGTGGGATTGGCATCCTTCCCTAATTTTCCTCTCTACCTGAATGTCAATAGAGCAGCCAAGTAGGAATTGTTAAGATAATACGTAGAATATTCAAGAAATGCTATAAACACTCTATTTCCTTAACCAATCAGCTAAGTGACTTGATAATAAATAAAAGGTCTGTGTGCTGAAATTGGAATCACATTGAGAAGCATATGTAAAATCCTGGGAAAAGCTCCCCAAGCACCAGGACACTAATATTCAACATCTGATAACTACACTTGGAGATTCTTGGTAATTATTTTTGAAATAAATCATTGATGAGTGGAAGTTTTGGCATGAGATGCTAACAAAACATTTGGCTAGAAATTCTACCACCTTTATGCAAAAAAAACCCACACATTTTAGCAGGATGTTGGTTTTGATTCAAACTGAAAAATTTAGGGTGGGATGGCCTACTTTATATCATTCATTTAATTCACTCCCCATTAATTCATTTCTTCATTGATATAATGAGACACTAATAGAGGACAGATCCATTAATATAACAGTAATAAGGGCTAGAGGCTGATGACACACACACACAATTTGCATGAGCCTTTCTCTCACAGAAAATGCAATTTTCTTGAGGAAGAGGGTAAAGAATGGACAGAGGAGTAAATAGGGAATTATGATACATAAATAGTTCCCATACAAGAGAAGAATATGACAAATCTGTACAAAGATGCAGGGCACACTCTGTAAGAGATAAGAGGAGGAAAAATAAAACGGGATGTTCAATTAAGTGAAGGGAGGAAATTTTAGAACAAAGGTTGGATTTATATTGAAAAAGGTTAAACGTAAAAGAGGGCATCTTCATTAAACATGATTCAGGCTCAATGGTCGCAAGTAATATCAGATGTTCCTTATTCAACACTCTCCCTAGTTCCACAAGTTAGGTTACCTAAAGTAAGGTTACCTAACTTTAACCTTAATCCCAAATTCCTCCTTCCCATCAGAGACTGTTAGCAACAAATATCCTTGCCGTTTGGAAAATGCCAGTGATAAATGCATCTGTAATTCTCAAGTGGTTCGTCCTAACAGGTCGAGAGCAAATGAGAGGTTTATAGCCATGGCAGCATTTGACAATGTGCTATCTGTGTTGCAACACTGCTCTAGATCGTTAGTGAGCGTTTTTAGTCATAAGTACAAGGCATGTCAGTGAATATCTAAGAACCTCCAAAGTCAATTAATTAGGAGTAGTGGCAGTTGTGTGATATCGTATTGTCATTCTTCAAACAGCTGGAGTTTGGCTTGAAAAACCTTCACTTAAAGGGTTTCGTTTTATTTTTCCCCGCCATTCTTTATTAACATATTATGTAGAGATGTGCTTTTATGTAGAATGTCTTGTTTGATGGATTAAGAATGTATCTGAAATGAAGGATATTCTGGAACATATCCAACCGGTTTTTACTTTCTATTCAAAGGTATTATCAGCTAGGCAACAACTACAAGAAGTTCAGGCCATGTAGAAGGGTGGGGATTACACTGCAGTGAGCATCAAGGCATGTGGATTCCATTTCAGACTCTGTCACACAAAAGTACTGTGTGCTTGAGTATAACCCGTGATATCCCTTAACTTCACTGGGTTTTATAAACTGTAAAGGAATAGGTACTTCCCACCCCCCTCCCTTATTTCTAAATGGCAACAATTCAGAGGACAGGATGATGCCTGTGACCATTTAACTCATTCAAGTCTGTGAATGAATATAAGTCTTCTGTCCACCACCAGCAGGCATCCTTCTATCTTATGACAATCAAAATCTAGGATGCGATAACTGCCTTGCTCCAAAGTGGTGGTGAGGTAGAGAATCTGGCAACACCAGCTTCCATATCTGACAGTACTGAGCAAAGCTGAGGCCAATCCCTAGTTCTGGAACTGGAGGTAGAGGACAGGGTCATGAGGTAATCTGACTCAATCATCAGAGCACACAAATTCACATCTCAGTTCTGTTGTTATGTGATCCTGGTAAGTTACTTAACTTCTTAAAGACTTGGTTTTGTCATCTGTATAAAGGCACAATTCACGGGATTCTTGTTGTGAGAATCAAAGTACTAAGAACTTGGTCTGACATATAAACAGCATTTAGCAAATATGTACACTCTGCTACTGCTTTTTACCCCTGTTCATGTCTCTTTCCATCAATATATTACTTCAAAGATAATATAGCAAATCAAGCAGCATGCCACTTGGGAACAAGTTTTTAAAACTACCAGAGAAGTAATTGGATTTTAGGAACATGATAGACCAATATGTAATAAGTAGCAAGTTGAAAGCTAGCTTTAAAAAAATAAAGGAAAAAAATTGTTTTTTCATATGTGCATGTAAAAAGAATGCAACAAAGAAAAATATTTTTACTTGGCTATCATACACTCTGCTAACAAAAGAACTCATATCAGTTGGCAATATTTTCATTTATCCATTCAGTTAGCATATTTTGAGAGCTTACAGTGAACTAAAAACTACAGTGAATTCTGAACTAGATGGCAGGCCTAGACACCCTGGCTGCTGAAGTATCCAAGTTAAAACAAAACCTGAGCTTCTGCTGTTATCATTAACCACTGTATGTGACTATAGCAAGGGCTTTGAGCTCTACCTGTCCCATTGTGATCTAGTCCACTGTGAGACCTGGAGTCTAATGAGGTGGTGCCTTTGAACCATTCAAATTGCCCTGCCAAAGATTGACCTACCATCTTTCGATCCTTAACACTGAATGATAGTTTCTGCCTCTTCCACTGAGCTGCCTCTAGAGGGCAAAATAGTCCCAATGTATCAAATACCTGCGTATTTTATTCATCACGTAGACACATCCATACACATAGTCTGAGGCAAACTGGAAAACCACCATGTGTCAAATACAGCATAGGCAATTTTGTCATTATGAAAAGTAAAAGAGTAAGAGCTCTTCTAGTAACATTAGTTAATTTCCACTGCTAAACTTCCACTTTCAGTGTTAATAAGTTGCTAGACTTATTTTGTTTCCTGTGCCCCATTTTTAAAAACGCTATTACATGTGGATAATGCCAAACACTGCATACCTAGCCCCTTAGCATTCATTATGAAGATTAATAAGACAATGCTAGGCAGCATTTTCTATTACTCTGAAGAAATAAGATCTGCAAATACAAAAGAATGGTATTAATTTGCATATACCATAGTTTGGCTGAAAGATTCTGTTATTGGCCACATATTAATGTTAAAAGATCTGAGTTTTTCTACTTGAAATAGGAAAAGTCACTATTAACATCTTTTAAATTACTTCTGTAACAAAACCTAACATCTAAATCTTCAGGAAAAATTAAAAAACAACAACACAAGAAAGTGCTTTTAAAGTTCCATCCAGTTATTATTTTAATAAAAAGCTTTGCCTAATTCAGCTTATGCAATTATCTGAACAGCGTTGCATTGCTAGGGGAGCTGTCTGTCAGCAGACACATCCCAAGCTCCAGAAAGATAACACTTAAAACATGATACCCTCTGAGCTCCCCCGAGATGAGCATCCAGTTTGACAGTTTACAAGACGTTTGGGTTTGCTTCCT
The DNA here is from genome assembly GCF_049115385.1 of Moschus berezovskii. Classification (NCBI taxonomy): domain Eukaryota; kingdom Metazoa; phylum Chordata; class Mammalia; order Artiodactyla; family Moschidae; genus Moschus; species Moschus berezovskii. The sequence continues at coordinate 26,305,188 of NC_142488.1, read as the reverse complement.
CTGCAAACCCTGTCACAAAAACCAAGGGAAGCCTGGAATTAAATAAATAAAAGCCCTATTAAGACTAAAGCACATCACTTTGAAAGAGGAGGTTTTAAGATCCCATTGGGTATCTTTACATTCATTTTCAATTCGCTATTTTTACTTTAATGAATTTCAGGAGAATTCAGATTCATAGATTAGCCAGGCTGATGAAGGTTATTGGCGTTCTGGCACAGTCATGTTTTCATGAGGGAGAGAACACTAGGGGTGAGTTTGTGATTTATGCCCAAATGGAGAGATGCCATGTGGAGGGCATATTTAAAAATAGTGGTGAGCTTTGGCATCACTGGGATGAACTCTGGATAGGTAAGCTTTGGATGGATTATTAAGCAAGTGGAAAGTTCCAAAAGAACAGGTGGACTAGGAAAAAATAATAAGTGGCAACATGATATATTGTCCTTTCAAGACATTATTTGCTGGGTTTAAGGACCTGAAAGAAAAGAGTGTATCTGGCTACACACTTGATAACAGACATACATTACCCTGAACAGATAAAAGAATGGATGGAGTTTGAAGACAAAATCCAGGAAATAGATTTTCAGAAGCGGGCAAAGGAAATTGATTTTATAGAGAAAGAGGTTACAAGGGTAAAAAGATCCAAAGTCGATATGAAGTACCATGCCAGCCAATGAGAAGAGTAAGTACTTTATGCATCATCATCAACAGGGCTGTAGTTCCCTAAAACAAGGATTTTATATGTAGTTGGTAACCATCTCTACTTTCTTTTAATATCATGCCTCTGACTGACTTGCTTTAGGGACAAGGACAGGCATGTGACAGCCACTGAAATATTTGTATCAATTTGCCTACTTCTACCAGGTAAGAAGTGTATCCAAAGGCAATTTTTAGCTTCAAATTATTTCTAAGAGGTTTTTTTTTGTTTTCTTTTTTTTGTTTTGCTTTGCTTTTGCTTGGAACCAAAACACCGATTAAGGTATATTATTCTCTAAGTTTTCACAGAAAGCTCAAGTAGTTATGAATTTTCTAATTTATTAACTTTTATAGCTAACAGTAAGATAATCTGCAGAGAAATATCTATTTTTACGTGTCTCCTATAGTGAAGGATAAAGGTCTTATGTCTCTTCTGTTGTTCTCCATGTCAGTAAAATTTTCCCTATAATAAAACAATAATGCCATAATTACAAAGGGCTGAAAATGCACTGCTCTATTTACTAGGCACTATGTGTACACGACTGAGCGACTGAACTGAACTGAACTGATGTGTACATGAGCTCATTAAATCCCGAAGCAGTTCTATTCCTATGTTATAAATGAGAATCTGAGAAAACAGTTTAGGGATCTTGCCTAAAGTTACAAAATCACTGAACACATTTGTGTTGGCCACAGTCAATATGACAAGAGTCATTCTTACAATGGAAGTTCCAGTGGAAATTAGAGGACAGAGCCTAGTCATGGTTCAAAATATTATGCACATTAACTACTAGTTGTCTTCTGGTAGCATCCTGTGGAAGGAATGTTTCAGAGGCAGTGTTGTGACACCAAGTTGTATATGGCCTTAGACCCCAAGCCTGCTGGGTTTTTATGGAATAAGAACAAGCAGAAACATTTAAATAGCATAGTGTGTGTGTGTGTGTGTGTGTGTGTGTGTGTGTGTAATATATATATATATTGCTCATAGCGGAAATGGCCATGTGGGTCTGTGTTTCAGTTCCAGCTATTATTGGTTAACTGGTAAAAGGAAGACTGATATCTGTTGTGTATGTGTGTGAGCGGGGCGTGAATCTGATATTCTTTCAGAGAAACGGCAAGTTGGGTTTCACTTTTTTAAATCAATTTTTATTGGAGTATGGTTGATTGACAATTTTGTGTTAGTTGAGCTGGGTTTCACTTTTGAGACTGAGAAAGTCATTTTAAGCGCCATCTCATAGTTTTCCCCATCTCTGTCCTCCTTACTTCTCAGAGGTTATTTTATAGACAGAAAACCAGAAACCACTTTTCAGCTCACTGCCTTTGGACAGGGAGGAAAATATTATCTGTTCTTACAAATGAGGGAAGAGAATCTCAGTGTTTGCAGAAAACTCTTACTTACTGAGACAATATTTTGATACTGTATCTGGAACATACCATTGTCATAAAATTATGATCTTTTTGGTTAAACCTGGTATGTGTTCAGTAAACGGTGGTGGAAGAAAGGAAGCACGGATTCAGGGTGTGGGTTATTAGAATTCCCAGCACCTCTATTGCAGGACAGTTCATCTCCTCCTTCAGAACACTTTCTTACTTGCTAACCTATACTGCTTCTTTCTTCTCTTTTTCTCCCCCAAAATGTGCATGAAAACAGAAGTGACAATCAGTCTTGAAAGTATTTTAAAATCTAAACATATTGTCATCTTTTTACTTGATAATTTTCTGCTCAGCTTCTTGTGTAAATTGAGACCAAATGAATGGCAAGCCCCTTAGGGGCAGGGTTGAAAGCTTAGGACTTTAAGGCTATATCCATGGGCAGAGCACACTGCTTAGCATGGGTAGAGTCCCGGCAAATATTGATAAATGAAGGCTGGCATCTACATGCTAACGAAGAAGAGCAGATAGAAGCAATAAAGATGAGAGCAATTTCTCCCCAGTGAATATTTCCCATGGCATCTCAGGGAAAGTAGATTAGGATTTTAGAAAGGTTTACAATTTTCAATGCAATACAGGCCTTTTTATATGTGAAAAAAGAAAGACAGTTTTTCCTTAATACTCAAGGGTGCAGACATTCACTGGGCTGCATGAAGACAAACACAGTGACAACATTCACTAAAATATTTATGCTCTTTGAGGAAACATGGGAACACAGTTATCTCTAAGAAGGATTCATACACTCAGCATTAGAATTCAGTCCAAAAATTCACACTTCACTATAAAAGAAAAAAAAATTCCTATCATCCTAGAAATGCTGCCCCAATGATAATACATCGAAAGGAAGGCAAACCTCCCCATGATGTACGTCATTTTTGTACAGTCATTACTGATCAATCATCTACAACATCTACAATTAATAAACAACCCTGAAGAAAAACAAGGCATTTAGTGACTTGAGCCTGGAGGGCAGATGTATTGGAGGTGACTAGCTCTATTAGGAATGGAACTGATCTGATCTCCTTGATTACACAGAGTTGACTCAGTTCCTTGTATTCACAAGCAAAAAGCTGACATCATGAATGTTCTAGCATGAATATATCCCATACTTTGTCTCTCCATGTAAGGTGATTAAAGGTTTGTATTTCTTTTCTTCTCCTTTTATTTCTTATAGAAAGAATGCATGCTGTTGCTGCTGCTGCTAAGTCGCTTCAGTCGTGTCCGAATCTGTGCTACCCCATAGACGTTAGCCCAACAGGCTCCTCCGTCCCTGGGATTTTCCAGGCAAGAACACAGGAGTGGGTTGCCATTTCCTTTTCCAATGCATGAAAGTAAAAAGTGAAAGTGAAGTTGCTCAGTCATGTCTGACTCTTAGCGACCCCATGGACTGCATGGATGGTAGAAAATAATTTTTAGCAGGTGTAAATGGAAAACAAATACCAGAGAACACAGACCTATTTTTGAATGCCAAGAATATGCAGCTGTTGAAAACTGGTGGATTAATGTTGTTTAAACCCTGGCTTAAACTGGCTACGCAGTGTGATCCCTGGACCGGTAGCAGCACCACCAAGGATTTCATCAGAAATGCAAGATCCAGGCCCCATCTCAGACCTACTGAAACAGCACTTAGATTTAACAACTTCCTCCACCCACTCCAGGAGATCCTTAGGCACATTAGTATTTTGAGAAGTAGGTGATTTAAGCAAGAGCCTTCCTTTGGATTCACAGGGAATAGCAAAGAACCTTGGAGGACAGGCTGTCTGCCTGGTACCTATTTACTGAGCCAACCTCTTTTTTTTTTCCAGACAGATTTACATCAGAAGGTGTGTTTTTCAGTTTCTGCAATGACTTCATTTGTCGTCGTAGAAGCAATTCCAAACTAAAAGGCACATCCATATGTAAGAAGGAAAACATTTATCATTTAGAAACTCACTTTTCCAAAAATACAACTATGTTTCATCTATTTATTCCAGCGACTTTTCAAACTTGGCTGAAGATTATACTCCCCTGCAATGTTTTAAAAACTAATTCCTTCATCTGGGCCCCTGCTCTGGAATATTCCAATTTGGCGATTGTGAGAGATGACCCAGGTTTCTGTATTTTCAAACCTCAACAGTTCATCTTGATGCACAATTCAGATGAAGATTTATGGTTTTATTCTTTAGCTGTTCATATGTGGGGTGCTGCAAAGGGGTGCCTCCTGAGGGATGCCAAACCTGGCAACTTCAATCTCTTGATTAGGTCTTGGGGCAGTGTCTGTTGGACTGCACCCAATAATTTTTTTCTATAAGGTTCATGAATTTGGGAGTGCCCTCTAAAGTTGATGCTCACAATTCATCCTGCTTAAGTTGAGCAGCAGCTTCTGAAAACATTCTGTGATAGATGGAGCAAATTACAGTGTTGAAAAACTAGGGAGGAAAAGAGGTAAAAGCAGAGAAATAAGGTTGAATGGAGCCTCTTCCCTGCTCTTGCCTGGGCCATGCCAGGCTCATAAATTCATGGATAATCAAGAAGTGACCTTCCTCCTTAGTAAATAAGACACATCAGGGGACTAAAAATATCAACCGATTCCACTTTTATAGGAAGAGTTAATCAACTCATTCAGGAAAATGACAGTATACTTGACCACTGAACAATGCAGGAGTTAGAGGTACTGACCCTCTGGGCAGTTCAAAATCCGAGTATAACTTATAGCCCTCCCTACCCATGGTGCCCCTATACCCACAAATTCAGTCAAATTCAGATCCTGTTATACCGTAATTTTTGCTACTGAAAAATATCTGCATGTAAGTGGATCTACACAGTTCAAACCTGTGTTGTTCAAGAGTCAACTGTATTCAACAGATAGTATTGACTGATTTAAAAACTGTATTTAACAGATGGTATTGACCTCAATCAAGGAAGCAGGTGAATAGAAATGTAGAGCAAAGGCCCAGGAACTAGGAAGGATTTATAAACTATTGAAAGGAGGTTTTGAGATCAAAAAATATTTTTATAATCGACTTTTTGTATCACAGGGTGTTTCTGTTCCCTCAACACACTGTATGCTTCCTAGACCAGAGACTTGTCTACTTAAAAACAGTTTACTTTGTGTTTGTCCTAGAAATATGTGTGCTAGTTTGCTACATAATGTAATTATACAATTACAAATTATGCAAAGGGATGAAATGTGAGTGCAAACAAAAAAGACTGTTTCTATGAAAACCAACTTGAAACTTTTTGAAAGGCTAAATCGAAGAGAGTCTCTACATATAAGTGAAATCATACAGTATTTGTCATTTTTGTCATTCCGTGTCTGGCTTATTTCACTTAGCATAATGTACTGCATGTCCATCCATGCTGTTGTAAATAGCAGAATTTTCTTCTTTTTAAGGTGGTGTAACAATCCATGGCGGAGAAGGCAATGGCACCCCACTCCAGTACTCTTGCCTAGAAAATCCCATGGATGGAGCAGCCTGGTGGGCTGCAGTCCGTGGGGTCACTAAGGGTCGGACACGACTGAGCAACTTCACTTCACTTTTCACTTTCACACATTGGAGAAGGAAATGGCAACCCACTCCAGTGTTCTTGCCTGGAGAGTCCCAGGGACGGGGGAGCCTGGTGGGCTTCCGTCTAGGGGGTCACACAGAGTCGGACACGACTGAAGTGACGCAGCAGCAGCAACAATCCATGGACGGAGAAGGCAATGGCAAGCCACTCCAGTACTATTGCCTAGAAAATCCCATGGATGGAGGAGCCTGGTAAGCTGCAGTCCGTGGGGTCTCTAAGGGTCGGACACGACTGAGCGACTTCACTTTCACTTTTCACTTTCCACTTTCACACATTGGAGAAGGAAATGGCAACCCACTCCAGTGTTCTTGCCTGGAGAATCCCAGGGACGGGGGAGCCTGGTGGGCTTCCGTCTATGGGGTCACACAGAGTTGGACACGACTGAAGTGACTTAGCAGCAGCAGCAGCAGCAACAATCCATGGAATGTACGTACCACATTTTCTTTATCCATTCATCTGTCAATGGACATTTAGGTTTTTTCCATGTCTGGGCTATTGTGAATACTTTGGCAAGGAACATGAGAGTACAGGTTATCTGTTCAAGACTCTTATTAAAATTTTGGTTAAATACCCACAAGTAGGATTGCTGGATCACATTACTAAAAGGGTACATCTCATGTTAAGTGTTTTTACCACACACAGAACGATGATGAAGGCAGAAGGAAACTTCAAGAGGCTTGGCCTTGGATGGTAGTGATGGTCTCACCGGCGTGTATATAACTCCAAAATCAAATATATATATATATATATATATATATATATATATATATATGTTAATTATTTATATCTTTTAACATACCAGGCATGCCTCCATAAAAAAAGGCTTTAAATAATTAAAAGTGCCCCTCGTAATCTGACCACAAAAAACCAAAAGGTCACTAAAACCAACTCCTGTTAAATTAGGTGTGGATGAGTCAGCTCAAAGATGGGGGCAAATAAAGATACAGGATTTTCTAGTCATGTTGTTTCACAATTACATTTATGTTTTATTCCATTTTAAAGAATTGAAATTGGAAATTGTAGATGATACATTAAGAATAGAGTTTTTGCCAAAGACTCAAATTTCAATAAGGAAATTGATATTTAAGGGAGAGGTCTTGGCCCGACATGAAAAGATTATAAATGAATGTACTTGCATTTTTATATTAAAAATGTTTATTTCAAGTATATAATCTATTTGTATTTCTTGCTTTAGCCTAAATACCATCTGTCTTGATTATGCCAGATAAGTCAACTCCACTCAGAAAAAGCTTCAACATGTTCTCAACCTTCACAACTCCCCTAAACAAAAAGATTGGAGCGAATGGCCCTCATTCCAGAAGCCCAGTGTATAGAGAGAGTATCACGATGGGAAATGTACTGGGTCATGAGTACTGTGTTCAGGAATGAAACAATATTGAGAATCATTAAAAACAAATACATGCTTATTTCATGCATGCATTTTGTAATGTTCCATTACTATTTGTAGCAAATTTAAATAGCTTTATATGAAGTTTACCACTTAATTATGATGTGCATACAGAACATATTTTCTAATTACAGCTATTTAACTATAATTATGAGGACACACTCAGCAAGTTACAAAATCTATGAGGAGTATATATAAAAGCTGCTGCTGCTAAGTCACTTCAGTCGTGTCCAACTCTGTGTGACCCCATAGACGGCAGCGCACCAGGCTCCCCTGTCCCTGGGATTCTCCAGGCAAGAACACTGGAGTGGGTTGCCAGTTCCTTCTCCAATGCATGAAAGTGAAAAGTGAAAGTGAAGTCGCTCAGTCGTGTCCGGCTCTTAGCGACCTCATGGACTGCAGCCTACCAGGCTCCTCCGTCCATGGGATTTTCCAGGCAAGAGTACTGGAGTGGGGTGCCATTGCCTTCTCCGATATATAAAAGCAAACAGGTTTAAATCTATACTTGGTCCCATGCTCTCACAAATGCAGAGCTCTAGATTAAAACGTTACTTTCCATAAATTGTCAGAAAACCTCTCCTCTGTATTACTTTAAATTTGTCTACCGGACAGGCCATGAAGTCTCCAAGTATCTAAAATATTGCCCCTCTGAGGAAAAAAAAGGCACCATGTGAAAATCGTTTTTTGCAGAGCAGCTCTGCCTGGATCCCTGGTAGCTCAGATGATAAAGAATCTGTCTGCCATGTGGGAGACCTGGGTTCCATCCCTGGGTTGAGAAGATCCCCTGGGGAAGGAAATGGCAACTCACTCCAGTATTCTGCCTGGAGAATCCCATGGACAGAGGAGCCTGGCGGGTTACAGTCCATGGGGTCACAAAGAGTCAGACATGACAGAATGACTAAACACAAGCACAAGATATGCCTGGATCTTATGGAATGTGAAAGGAGAGAAGCTAAACTAGGGGTTGCTCCTCCACTGACTGAACCTGGTCTGAACTTGCACACAAGCCAAAGGGCAGTCAGGATACTAGGAGGCCAACTGCCTTTCTAAGACACCTTGACTTGAAACCCCATTTAACAGAAATATTCCATATTGGATCACAGAATAGCAATCCAAGCATGTCTTCTTAATGAGAAATGCAGGAAATAGATGAACAATGAGAGGAGTGGTCACTTGGGCTCATGTTATGTCCCAATAAGACAGAGCTGTAATTTCCAGTTCACCCTGATAACTGATGTACATTCTTGTCTTGGAAAGACTATGTCTTTCCACTCACAATTCTCAAAGTATAACATCTCAAAGTTAACATGTACACTCCTCTTCCTTACAGTCAATGTGCCAAAGTACTGTAACACAAATTTATCCTTCATTTTGAACACATGTAAGATTTAATTTAAAAAAACATAGTGACTTCTATGAAGTAATTACTCTCTGATTCAAAGGTAAACCGATTCCCAAAATACAGAAAGGGAATTATATTATATAAATTTTATATGATTATATTTTAGTGCAGGAAAACTCAGAAAAACAGTTTGTAAAAAATTAGAAACAAGTTAAGGAATAGAAAACTCCCGTGTTAATCCTTGTCTAGGGACTAGCCACTCCCATACCAAATTTTAAAAGTGGCAATAATCAAAATATATTAATATGAAAATATTGAAAGGCATTCATACTTGACTTATTGACCATATGTTCAATGGTTAAAAGGAGGAAAAACCAGTGAGCTGTCTTTTAATTTAAATAATCAAACTTGAAATAATCTCTCTTTTGTGTGTGTGAAATACTCTTTTGTATGAATGAAATTGCTTGATCTGGTCATATTTATTTGTGTATATACATTAAACACAATCTAAGCCACAGAATAGATGAAATAGAACAGATTTCTAGTTATAAAGCCATTCAGCATGGGTTCTTCAAGGGAATGTCCTCAATAAATATCATTTAGATGAATTAACATTCAAAAAACAAAGATCATGACATCTGGTCCCATCACTTCATGGGAAATAGATGGAAAAACAGTGGAAACAGTGTCAGACTTTATTTTTTTGGGCTCCAAAATCACTGCGGATGTGGATTGTAGCCATGAAATTAAAAGACGCTTACTCCTTGGAAGAAAAGTTATGACCAACCTAGATAGTATATTAAAAAGCAGAGACATTACTTTGCCAACCAAGGTCCATCTAGTCAAGGCTATGGTTTTTCCAGTGGTCATGTATGGATGTGAGAGTTGGACTGTGAAGAAAGCTGATCGCCGAAGAATTGATGCTTTTGAACTGTGGTGTTGGAGAAGACGCTTAAGAGTCCCTTGGACTGCAAGGAGATCCAACCAGTCCATCCTAAAGGAGATCAGTCCTGGGTGTTCATTGGAAGGACTGATTCTGAAGCTGAAACTCTAATACTTTGGCCACCTGATGGAAGAACTGACTCATTTGAAAAGACTCTGATGCTGGAAAAGATTGAAGGCAGGAGAAGGGGATGACAGAGAATGAGATGGCTGGATGGCATCACCGACTTGATGGACATGAATTTGAGTGAACTCCGGGAGTTGGTGATGGAGAGGGAGGCCTGGCGTGCTGTGATTCATGGGGTCGCAAAGAGTCGGTCACGACTGAGCGACTGAACTGAACTGAACTGAAATGAGATGAATTAATAGCAACAGCTATTGTAACATGATATACAGTTTTTCTTACTGGATATTCTATATGGCTCTGCAGTAGCAATTTCCAAATTATATACTATTTAGTGCAACTTTCTCAAAAGATATCAATATATACTGTGTGCAAAAAGAATTCTGTGTTCAAATATACTGGATTCTATGAAAGTTCCTTAGGGCGTCAAAATACATTTTAGCAAATTAAAAGTTCTGAGCAATCCTGCAGGCATTTATTAAATATTGCTACCAGTTTTTTCCCAAGTTGTTCAACCATAAAATTATTTATCAACGAATACTTATTAATATCTCATAGAAAATTGACACACTATGATACAATTGGCTCCACTGCTTTACATATGTCTTGAACCAAACTCTGGTGAAACAGGCAAGAGAATTCACATTTTTTTTTTTTTTTTGCAGGTAAGAAAACTAGGGGAATCATTGATTCCAAATACATACTCAGAGATTAAAAAATAAATGACTGTTATCTATATGGATACCAAAATTTAATATGCTAAGATATGATTAAAAGGACCTTGACAATATTTTCTAGCAATAATGAAGAGACTTAAGAAAATCTAGAAGAACAAATTGTTTTAAATAACTATCATCTTTAAACACAAGATAATTACAACATTTTGCATTCCATTTGTGTACTGATGACTGGAAATGGCTTCAACTGCTCTGTTTTGGGGAATTAAATATTATTGGCTACAGATTCATAAATATTTTGTTATTTTAGAAAAATCAGTGCTTTTTCTCTCTAAATTTCTACAGGATTTCTTCTTCAAATTACAAAGGGAAATAGTATCAGAAGTTAATAATCATTTTTATGTTTGTGAAAAACACTGTGAAACTATGTAGAAACAGGAAAGGGAAAGTGTACACATTCTTTAAACATGATTTTCTTCAAATATAACTGGACAAGATTATGTCTTTTGACTAAATTGTGATCATCTTTCACAGCCACTTAGATGCCAAAGATGAAGTGTTGACAGCTTCTGTCTCAAGTCTTCTTGAAGCTAATAAGAGAGTTGATGCCAACTTGGCAGCATCAATGCCCTGTTGGATAGGCGATGCGAGTCCCTGAGTCTGGGTGAGAAATTTGGCCTGGCAGTTGGGGGAATTTCTACAAAGAGCAATCAGAGGCAGATAAAAAAATGCTGCATTCTGAATCGTTAAAACAAACAAAAATCCTATCACCTAAATATGACAAGTATATTTCAATAGTGTTTAGAATTTTCACCATGGACTGTTGGCATTCTTGGATTTAATATTAGTAGTTCAAATATTTAATAACAACCCTTAAAGGTTATGATTTAGTTAAATCCATTTGCCTTTTTCTAGTATGGCTTTCCTCCTTTGCTGCTGCTGCTGCTGCTAAGTCACTTCAGTCGTGTCCGACTCTGTGTGACCCCATAGACGGAAGCCCACCAGGCTCCCCCGTCCCTGGGATTCTCCAGGCAAGAACACTGGAGTGGGTTGCCATTTCCTTCTCCAATGTGTGAAAGTGAAAAGTGAAAGTGAAGTCGCTCAGTCGTGTCCGACCCTTAGCGACCCCACAGACTGCAGCCTACCAGGCTCCTCCATCCATGGGATTTTCTAGGCAATAGTACTGGAGTGGCTTGCCATTGCCTTCTCCGTTTCCTCCTTTACGGTTATATTATTAAAAGCATTTTCCACCCCAGAGTCACATTAATAGTCATCTAAAATTTTCTCAGTAGTTTTAATGTTTCAATTTTATATTTATATTTTTAATACACCTAATGTTAATTTTAGTGTATACTCCACAGTAAGCATCCAATTTCTTTGTTTTAAAATGATGATACTTCACCAAATGTCATTTGAAAAACATTTCTGCCATTATTTCAAATAAATATTTTAAAGTGCTGTATTTGTATTTAAACTTTTTAATTTGTATATTCTGTTCCAAAGTTGTATCTAATGTATCTGTCTATCCCTACAATAATAGTACCTTTACAAAAATTATTGGAACTATAATATGCACTTTAATATTAGAATGTAAAATTGATCATTTTATTGAAAAATTTGAACATTTTGCATGGACTTATTCTAGGATATTTTTAAACTACATCATGGAGTTGGAAGCACTGGTAAAGAAGCTTCTCTAATAAAGTTCCAAGCTTCAATAATTTTACCAGTAAACACTGGGAAATTTTCCAAAATCAAAAGATTCCAAAGCCAATGAAATCAATCTTAGTGTTAGCCACTCAGTCGTGCCCGACTCTTTGCGACCCCATGGACTACAGCCCACCAGGCTCCTCTGTCCATGAGATTTTCCAGGCAAGGATACTGGAGTGGGTTGCCATTTCCTTCGCCAGGGGATCTTCCCAACCCAGGGATCGAACCCGGGTCTCCTGCACTGCAGGCAGATTCTTTACCGACTGAGCTACAAGGGAAGCCCCGTCATACAAAGCACTAAAACGATGAATTCTCAACTGGAGAAACTTATGGACAGTATGGAAAGGCAAAAAAATGTGATGCTGGAAGATGAGCCCCCCGCCCCCCGCAGGTGAGAAGGTGTCCAATATGCTACTGGGGAAGAGTGGAGGGCAATTACAAATAGTTACAGAAAGAATGGAGTAACTGGGCCAAAGCGGGGACAATGCTCAGTTGTGGGTGTGTCTGCTGGTGAAAGTGAAGTCCAGTAAAGAACCTGCATGGGAACCTGGAAATTTAGGTCCATGAATCAAGGTAAATTGAATGTTGTTAAGCAGGATTTGGCAAGGGTGAACATTGACATCTCAGTGAACTAAAATGGATGGAAATGGGTGAATTTAATTCAAATGACCATTATGTCTACAATTTTGAACTCATAGAAACAGAAACTAGAATGGTGGTTATCAGGGACTTAACAGTGGAAAGATGTTGGTCAAAGAGCACATACTTCCAAGTAAAAAATGAGTAATTTCTGGGATCTAATGTACAGCACAGTGACTATAGCTAATAATACTCCATTATATTCCAGAATGTTCCAAAGAGAGTACTCTTTGAACATACTTACTACCATAAAACAAAAAATAAATGGTAAGAAAAGTGTTAGCTAAAGCTATGATGGTAATCACTTTGCTGTATGAAATGAACACTTCGTACTACTTAAAATTACACAGTGTTATATGTCAATTATATCACAAAAAGTCCTGTTTAATAATAAAACAATAAGTTGAGAAAAAGTAGCCAGATATTATGGCTACTATTTAATATTACTTTAGAAGTTCTATCTAATGACAGGAGTCAAGAAAAATAAGAAACATAAATCTTGGAAAGAGGATGGCCTGAAAAAATAGGAAATACTATCTGAAAAGTAATAGGACTAATTAGAGAATTCAGTTACAAAATAAAAATATTAAAATAAATCAATAAATTTCCTTTCTATCAACAGAAGTAAACAAAATAGAAAAATCCACAAATACCTAAAAATCTATGCACAAATAAAACAAAATACTTTGAGACACAAAAGATGACATGCATCAATAGGAAAACCAGTAAAATTTTCTACTGAAAAGAGTCAATATTTTGATGTGTGTTCATTTTTGCCAAAACGTGTTCTAGAGAACAATATAAAGGGTTGCTGTACTTTCCAACATAGCCTTGCTTGATTTATTCAGAATAAATTTACATTCTTTTTGCAGATATTTTCATTTCTTTTTGTGTTATATAGCCATTAGTTAATTCAGTTATCTCTTGAGTATGTGTGTGTAGCCTCCCCCTACCTTTCTTTCCTTTTTTCCCTCTATTCTCACTGGCATTGCCCTAGTTCATCACATAAATTTTCCACGAGACTTTACCAGTAGGGACTTTGACACATCTATGTTCTGAGTTTGAAAGGACAGTTTTGCACCTCCATGCTCAACATCTATTGCACAATCTTGCTAATATTCTGAATAACTGCATAAAAACTCTTACACCATGAAAATATTCTACACACTGCTAATGTAACTTTTCTAAGATACAGATAAGCTGATGCAACAAAAATCTTTCAGTTCAGTTCAGTCACTCAGTCACATCTGACTCTGCGACCCCATGGACTGCAGCATGCCAGGCCTCCCTATCCATCACCAACTGCCGGAGTCTACCTAAACCCATGTCCATTGAGTCGGTGATGCCATCCAACCATCTTATCCCCTGCCGTCCCCTTCTCCTCCTGCCCTCAATCTTTCCCAAAATCAGGATCTTTTCAAACGAGTCAGCTCTTCGCATCAGGTGGCCAAAGTATTGGAGTTTCTTTCAACTTCAACATCAGTCCTTCCAATGAACACCCAGGACTGATCTCCTTTAGGATGGACTGGTTGGATCTCCTTGCAGACCAAGGGACTCTCAAGACTGTTCTCCAACACCACAGTTCAAAATCATCGATTCTTCAGCACTCAGCTTTCTTTATAGTCCAACTCTCAAATCCATACATGACCACTGGAAAAACCATAGCCTTGACTAGATTGAGCTTTGTTGGCAAAATTAATGTCTCTGCTTTTTAATATGCTGTCCATGTTGGTCATAACTTTCCTTCCAAGGAGCAAGAGTCTTTTAATTTCATGGCTGCAATCACCATCTACAGTGATGTCAGAGCCCCCAAAAATAAAGTCAGCCACTGTTTCCACTGTTTCCCCATCTATTTGCCATGAAGTGATGGGACTAGATGCCATGATCTTTGTTTTCTGAATGTTGAGCTTTAAGCAAACTTTTTCACTCTCCTCTTTCAATTTCATCAATAGGCTCTTTAGTTCTTCTTCATTTTCCACCATAAGTGTGGTGTCATCTGCATATCTGAGGCTATTGATATTTATCCCAGCAATCTTGATTCAAGCTTGTACTTCATCCAGCTCAGCGTTTCTCATGATGTACTCTACATATAAGTTAAATAAACAGGGTGACAATATACAGCCTTGACATACTCCTTTCCCAATTTGGAACCAGTCTGTTGTTCCATGTCCAGTTCTAACTGTTGCTTCCTGACCTGCAAACAGGTTTCTCAAGAGGCAGGTCAGGTGGTCTGGTATTCCCATCTCTTTCAGAATTTTCCAGTTTCTTGTGATCCACACATTCAAAGACTTTGGCATAGTCAATAAAGCAGAAATAGATGTTTTTCTGAAACTTTCTTGCTTTTTTGATGATCCAGCAGATGTTGGCAATTTGATATCTGGTTCCTCTGCCTTTTCTAAAACCAGCTTGAACATCTGGAAGTTCACGGTTCATATATTGCTGAAGCCTGGCTTGGAGAATTTTGAACATTACTTTACTAGTGTGTGAGATGAGTGCAATTGTGTGGTAGCTTGAGCATTCTTTGGCATTTCCTTTCTTTCAGATTGGAATGAAAACTGACCTTTTCCAGTCCTCTGGCCACTGCTGAGTTTTCCAAATTTGCTGACATACTGAGTGTAACACTTTCACAGCATAATCTTTTAGGATTTGAAATAGCTCAACTGGAATTCCATCACCTCCACTAGCTTTTCCATAGCGATGTTTCCTAAGGCCCACTTGACTTCACATTCTAGGATGTCTGGCTCTAGGTGACTGTGAGTGATCACGAAAATCTTTACTATTTCTCAACTGCCTAGAACATGTCATTTGAAGCCTTTAGATTGCCATTTGAGACCTCTAAGATCAAGATTCAGACCCCCTCTTAGCCATATCCCCTTAAGCTCTCTATTCTGTATCTTTTATCCAGTAAAACTAGGCTTCCCATTCCCCAGAATTATATTTTCACCATTTGAGAAGTCCCAGACTAAATACTACCAACCTCCTTTGTGAAATGTCACCACATCCCCATCTGAAATTAAAATTCTTTCCCCTTTCTGTCTGATAAAAATTTGTTTGCAAATCCACACTAGCATTTATTCTATCATTCTACTATAAAATATTTATTATTTGTGTACTGCATAAATGGTAAGGTCCTTCAGGGCAGAGTTCATGAAATATTTATACTTATGTTCCCTACCACACCACAGGCGCAGTATCTTGTATTTAGTAAGTAATCAATAAATGTTTGATTAATTTATTAAAATTAGTAAATTTATGGAATATAAGGGGGGTACATATTACTGTCTCCAATTTAATTATAGCTATCATTTTCAGATGTTCAGCATGTTCCACATAATATGCTAAGTAACTTTCATTTTATTCTCACACAGCTTGATGAAATGGGTATTATTAGCCTCATTTGTTGAGGCTTCCCTGGTGGCTCAGACGGTAAAGCGTCTGCCTGCAATGTGGGAGAGCTGGGTTTGATCCCCATGTCAGGAAGATCCCCTTGGAGAGGAAATTGGCAACCCACTTCAATACTCTTGCTTGGAAAATTCCATGGATGGAGGAGCCCAGGCATAGACCATGGGATCACAGAGAGTCGCACATGACTGAGTAACTTCAACATGATATACTAAGCACCTTACATTCCATTCACATTTATTCTCATACAACTCTATGAACTATGTATTTAGTAGCCTCATTTTTCAGGTAACCAAGAGAGTGCATCTTGACTAAAAGTGGCAGACCCAATTTAAAACCTAATCTGACTCTAAGTCTGTGGGTGTATGTGTGTGTGTGCCCATGTGCCCATGACAGCTAGTAGAAGTAAAGATAGATATCAAGCTCTAAGAATAAAGGAATGTGATGAAAATTCCAGAAGAAACATGTACAAGAAAATATGCACAAACATTTGCTACTTTGAAGCCAGGAAGATTCACAAAGAAAGAAAAGGTTGGGGACATTTTTTTCCCTCTAACAAAGGGCACTAAACCAGGGATTCAAGAGAGCAATGACTCAGGGGGATTAAGAAAGACTTGGGCAAAATAGATGAATTGTACAGTTTCTGCATTATATCACAATACAACTATTGAAATAATTATTTGAGGATCCATTTAAAATAAAGATCTACCTTCCCAGGTGGCTCTAGTGGTAAAAAACCTACCTGCCAATGCAGGAGATGTAAGAGATGTGGGTTTGATCCCTGAGTTGGAAAGATACTCTGGAGAAGAAAATGGCAACCCATTCTAGTATTCTTACCTAGAGAATTTCAAGGACAGAGGAGTCTAGCAGACTATATATAGTCCATTGGGCCGCAAAGAGTCGAAGACAACTGAGCAACTAATGCTATGTGTTCTGCATCTAGGAATTCTGCTTATGTAGATTTGGAGAGGGACACACCAATCTACATTTTTAGAAATCACTTCTGGCTAATTCTGATGCAAGAGTTTAACTTTTTACATTTTCAGAATCACTAGCATAGAGTAAAAAATGCAGAGTCATTATACTCAGTTTTTCAGGTTACACAGCTTCATTCATGATGCCATTCATATTATATGTTCAAAGACTGTCACTCTATGAAGTTGTACAGTACACAACCTGGACAGATGTTAATGACATTTCCTTAAAAGTACGTGGTATGATGGGAGAAGAGAGGACTAACATTTCCTTGGTAACTACAATCTGCCACTTGCAATGCTACAGAAGACAGACAGACAGATATAGCTTATAGAAGTTATATATCAATCTTAAAAACATTTTTAAAGTTAGGTATTATCATCTCTGTTATATCTATGAAGAAATTTACATTCGGGGAATTTAAATGGCATTCTTCAAGTTACACAATTAGAAATTATTCTTTCATCAGTTAAATATATAAACAGCAATTAACATTTGCTATAAGCCTGGCAGAAGATATTAAGAAGAGGTGTCAAGAATACACAGAAGAATTATACAAAATGATCATGAGTCAGATAACCATGATGGTGTGATTACTCATGTGAAATGCTGGGCTGTATCAAGCACAAGCTGGAATCAAGATTACTGCGAGAAATATCAATAACCTCACATATGCAGATGACACTACCCTTCTGGCAGAAAGCGAAGAAGAACTAAAGAGCCTCTTGATGAAAGTGAAAGAGGAGAGTGAAAAAGTTGGCTTAAAACTCAACATTCAGAAAACTAGGATCATGACATCTGGTCCCATCACTTCATGGTAAATAGATGGGGAAACAATGGAAACAGTGAGAGACTTCATTTTTGGGGGCTCCAACATCACTGCAGATGGTGACTGCAGCCATAAAATTAAAAGATGCTTGCTCCTTGGAAGAAAAGCTACGACCAACCTGGACAGTATATTAAAAAGTAGAGACATTACTTTGCCAACAAAGGTTCATCTAGTCAAAGCTATGGTTTTTCCAGTAGTCATCTATGGATGCGAGACTTGAACTATAAAGAATGCTGAGCGCTGAAGAATTGATGCTTTTGAACTGTGGTGTTGGAGAAGACTCTTGAGAGTCCCTTGGACTGCAAGAAGATCCAACCAGTCAATCCTAAAGGAATTCTACCCTGAATATTCATTGGAAGGACTGATGTTAAAGCTGAAACTCCAATACTTTGGCCACCTGATGTGAAGAACTGACTCCTTGGAAAAGACCCTGATGCTGGGAAAGATTGAAGACAGGAGGAGAAGGGGACAATAGAGGATGAACTGGTTGGATGGCATCACTGACACGATAGACATGAGTTTGAGTAGGCTCCAGGAGTTAGTGATGGACAGGGAAGCCTGGCGTGCTGCAGTCCATGGGGTAGCAAAGAGTTAGACACGGCTGAGCAACTGAACTGAACTGATAAGCCTGGCATCAAGAGAACTACAACCAAACAATTGAAGAAAAGTTTATTAAAAGAGCAGTACCACTAAAATAATTCCAATGTGGTACTGTATATGACAGTGGGAACTGTACAAGGAATACAGACTGAACTAGCCACCTGGGATCAGGAGGTATGCTGTATTGACATTGGAATCAGGAATATCATAAAATGATCCATATGTATGTATCCATAATATATTACAGTATGCTCTCACTGGATATATCATCCTCTTGCAGCAATGACCAAGAAAGTCATTAAATAAGCATTTCAATTTTTTAAACCCACAAATTTTCAGAGTACATTGCTCTGTCAAATCCTTGATAAGGATAACAAGAAAGTGCTCTGTACATTTGATGCAACCTCAGAGGACCCTACTTGAAAATCAGGACAGTGTTCAATTGGTTTCATTAAAAATCACAAGGCAGTTAAAATGTTCATTTCTCCTAATAATCTAAGTGATCCACAGTAGCCACTCTTCTTTTCTATCTTCCTGGGAGAAGATATTGCCTTCTCCTCCATTCATTCTTTATGTAACTAAGTGAAAATAATACCCGAAAAAGAAAATTATCTTCTAAAGACACACATTGCCAAGGGATTATTTTGGTATGTTTTAAGGATACTCAAAAGATTTCTTGATTTGGAATAAAATTGGCAATGATTGTGCTGAACCACTTCTCTAAAATGGTTAGTAAAATTGGCAAGGGAAAATGACTAATTGATTTCTTATATCCAGGAGCCAGTATCAAAAGAAAAAAAATTAGTTCTGCTTTAGCTTCACAAGCTTCATAGTGTTTTCTGATTTTCATAAGAATATGCTATTACCTTCCTTCAAAATTTGTTGTTTTTGCTTAGTCGCTAAGTCGTGTCTGACTCTTGTGGTCCCATGGGCTGTAGCCTTCCAGGCTTCTCTGTCCATGGGATTTCCCAGGCAAGAATATTAGAGTGGGTTGCTATTTCCTTCTCCAGGGGATCATCCCAACCTAGGGATCAAATCCATGTCTCCAACATTGGCAGGTGGATTCTTTACTGCTAAGCCACCAAGGAAGCCCTTCACTAAAAGTAAGCCATTAATAACCAGGATATTAAAAAGTACATGTAAATACTCTGTGAGCTCAAAGTAGAATACCAGGAAGTGTTATTCTTGCAAAACCAAAGTAAATTAATTACCAGCTTTATACATATCATTTAAAAAGCTAGCACTAAGCTAAAAAAGTTTTACAAGATGATGAAAAGTGGAGACAATATGATGGCACAACTGAGAAATAATTTAAGACAGTCTATCAGCCAGAAGGACCCAAGTATCAATTTCAATTTCATAGTTATTTTAAATAATATCAAAGTTATTTTTGGCTTTCGCACAAACTTTATTCTTCTTCTGAACACCCAATAGGACATTTTTATTCTTCAGATATGATTATTTCAAGATCTTAATGGCATTACCATTACACTCAATCTGCTATCTTTTACCACAGCTGTTTACTACCAAATTACCACATGCAGCTTTTACATTCAACGTTTTTTCTAGCCACTTCGGAATTGGAAATTCAAAATATCAGTGTTCTATTTGGCATTCTGCCCCATTTTTGCCAAAAAAAATCACAAAGGCAAAAATTACAAAATATTTTAACACATTACTATATAAAAAGTCAAACATATACAAAAGCAGAGAAAAAAGTATAATGAATAACCATGTATCTATCTATGTATCTATTACAGAGCTTAAAAAACTAGCCTACATAAAAGCTTGCTTTCTTTCCATTCTCATTCACTTTTCCATCATATTATTTTTATACATGCTCCATATAAACATCTTTAATCCACAAATTATTTCATTTTATATTTCTAAAAATTAAGGTCATTTTGTGCTGCTGCTGCTAAGTCGCTTCAGTCGTGTCCGACTCTGTGTGACCCCATAGACGGAAGCCCACCAGGCTCCCCTTTCCCTGGGATTCTCCAGGCAAGAACACTGGAGTGGGTTGCCATTTCCTTCTCCGATGTGTGAAAGTGAAAAGTGAAAGTGAAGTCGCTCAGTCGTGTCCAACCCTTAGCGACCCCATGGACTGCAGCCTACCAGGCTCCTCCTTCCATGGGATTTTCTAGGCAAGAGTACTGGAGTGGCTTGCCATTGCCTTCTCTGCATTTTGTGCTAGTACCATACTATTTTCATTTCTGTAGCTTTGTAGTATAGCCTGAAGTCAAGGAGGGTGACAACTACAGTTCTGATCTTCCTGCTCAAGAATAATTTGGCTATTTGAGGTCTTCTTTGTTTCCATACAAATTTTGAAATTATTTGTTCTGCTTGTGTGAAAAACACCATTGATGCTAATATTTTGATTGGGATTGGACTGAATCTATATAATGCCTTGGGTAGTACCACCACTTTAACAATATCAACTCTTCCAATCTAAGAACACAGTATATCTTTCCATCTGTTTGTTTTGTCTTCAATTTCTTTCATTAGTGTTTTAAAGTTTACTTGGGTCTTTTACCTCTTTGGTAGCTTTATCTCTAGGCATTTTATTCTTTTGGATGTGATCATGAGATGGTTTCCTTAGTTTCTCTTTCTGATAGGTTGTTGTTAGCATATAGAAATGCAACATATTTCTGTGTACTAATATTGTATCCTGAAATTTTACCAAATTCATTGATAAGCTCTAGTAGTTTTCTGGTGTCACTTTTATGATTTTTCTATGTATAGTATCATGTCATTTACAAACAGTAACAGTTTTACTTCTTCCCTTCCAATTTGGATTTTTTAAATTTATTTTTCTTTTACTGTTGTGTTGAAAAAAAAGTGATAACAGTGGACATCCCTGTCTTGTTCCTAATCTTAAGAGGAAATGCCTTCAACTTTTCACTATTGAGTATGATATTAGCTGTGGGTTTGTCAAGTACGGCCTTTATTATGGTAAGGTATATTCTCTCTATGCTCATTATCTGGAGAAAATGAGCAAAAATTCATTTTTTATCATTAATGGATGTGGAACTTTATCAAAAGATGATCTAATCTATTGAGATAATCATATGATTTTTAGTCTTCAATTCATTAATGTGGTATATCAAACAAACATAAAGATCATGGAACAGAATAGAAAGCAGAGAAATAAACCCACACATTTGAGGTCACCTTATGACAAAGGAGGCAAGGATATGCAATGGAGAAAAGACAACCTCTTCAATAAAGTGGTGCTGGGAAAACTGGACAGGTGGTCATGTATGGATGTGAGAGTTGGACTGTGAAGAAAGCTGATCGCCGAAGAATTGATGCTTTTGAACTGTGGTGCTGGAGAAGACTCTTGAGAGTCCCTTGGATTGCAGGAGATCCAACCAGTCCATTCTAGAGGAGATCAATCCTGGGTGTTCATTGGAAGGACTTATGCTAAAGCTGAAACTCCAATACTTTGGCCACCTCATGTGAAGAGTTGACTCACTGGAAAAAACTCTGATGCTGGGAAGGATTGGGGGCGGGAGGAGAAGGGGATGACCGAGAATGAGATGGCTGAATGGCATCACCGACTCTGTGGACATGAGTTTGAGTGAACTCCGGGAGTTGGTGATGGACAGGGAGGCCTGGCGTGCTGTGATTCATGGGGTCGCGGAGAGTCGGACACGACTGAGCGACTGAACTGAACTGAACTGAACACATAAAAGAATGAAATTAGAACATTCTCCAATACCATATATGAAAATAAAATGGAGTAAAGACCTAAATGTAAGGCCAGATACTATAAACCTCCTAGAGGAAAACATAGAACATTCTTTGAAATAAATCATAGCAATAAATTTTGGACCCATATCCTAGAGTAATGGAAATAAAAACAAAAGAAAACAAATGGGATCTAATTAAACTTAAAAGCTCTTGAACAGTAGAGATCGCTGATGAAATGTAAAGATGACCTACTCAATGAAAGAAGATATTTGCATTGAAAAGACTGATAGGGGGTTAGTAACCAATGAACTATAAAAACACTTCATGCAGCTCAACATCAAAAAAACCAAACAAGCCAATGAAAAAATGAGTAGAAGATTTGAATAGATATTTTTCCAAAGAGGAAATGCAGATGGCCAATAGGCACATGACTGGAGAAGACTCTTGAGAGTCCCTTGGACTGCAAGGAGATCCAACCAGTCCATTCTAAAGATGATCAGTCCTGGGTGTTCATTGGAAGGACTGATGCTAAAGCTGAAACTCCAATACTTTGGCTACCTCATGCGATGAGTTGACTCACTGGAAAAGACTCTGATGCTGGGAAGGATTGGGGGCGGGAGGAGAAGGGGACAACAGAGAATGAGATGGCTGGATGGCATCACCGACTCGATGGACATGAGTTTGAGTGAACTCCGGGAGTTGGTGATGGACAGGGAGGCCTGGCGTGCTGTGATTCATGGGGTTGCAAAGAGTCGGACACGATTGAACGACTGAACTGAACTGAATAGGCACATGAAAAGATGTTCAACGATGCTAATCATCATCATGGAAATGCAAATCAAGGCCACATGAGCAGCCTGATGCTTTGTGACTACCTAGAGGAGTGGGATGAGAGGGAGGGAAGTTCATAAGGGAGGAGATATATATATATATATAATTATGGCTGATTTGCATTATATGGCAGAAAGAAACACAACACTATAAAACAATTATCCTCCAAATAAAAAATAAATTAGAAAACACAATGAAATATGACCTCATGCCCTCATACACTGCTGGTGGGAATATAAATTGGTACAGCAGCTGTAGAAAACAGTATGGAGATTTCTCAAAAACTAAAAACAGAAATACCATATGACTCAACAATTCCACTCCTGGGTATGTATTTTAAAGAAATATGAAAACCTAATTTGGAAAGATGCATCAAAGCAGCATTATTGACAATTGCCAAGATATGGAGACAACCTAAGTATCTATCAGCAGAAGACCATATAAAGAAGATATGGTCCATATAAACATTGGACTACTACTCAGCCATAAAAAATAATGAAATTTTGCCATGTACAGCAATATTGTGGATTTGGAAGACATTATGCTAAGTAAAATAAGTCAAAGAAAGACAAACACTGTATTATATCACTTATATATGGAATGAAAAAATACAGCAAACTAATGAATAACACAAAAAAAGAAAGGGATTCATAGATACAGAAAACAAACTAGTGGTTACCAGTGGGAAGTGGGTGAGGGGAGGGGCAGTAGGATTACTATAAGATTATAAGAAATCATGTGTGTGAAACATCTGAATATTACAAAGTGTTATAAAATGCAAAAAACATTTCAATCAAGAAAAAAAACAAATTATAAAAAGGCCATTTTAAATATAACTGTTATCACACCTAAAAATACATCATGAATATAATCAGATATCCATATATGATCATATAACTCAGATAAAATAAAAGCTATATGATGAGATTTGTAAGCTCTAATTACATATACACAAATAAAAACACACTGCTGTACTCTAATTGTCAATAAGATTTGAAAAATAAGTCTTACTAAAGATTAATGACTTTTACAATTTGACAGAGAAAAAGTTTGTCATGTTTTCTGATAATCAAATGATTTCAATAATCACACTACCTATCATTTGATTCAGTTTATTTAAAGTACTAGAGGTATGAACTGAACTGAATAAGATGAGGGGATGAAAAAGTAATCAGGAATCTAAGGTGCAAATATGATCATAGAGCTTGCTAAGCCTTCATTTACCCACTTCATACATTTCTCTCCATTAATAAAGATAAAAATTAAAAATTAGTTTGCTAATATTCCAGTGGTTTTCAATTAAGTTTGGAGTTAAATTCAACAGACTTTTAGCAGTTTCACGAGTGTTGTACTTTTGGTTATCTATTGAGTCTCTACACTTAACTACATAGTATAGAAATGAGTAATTTGCCATGCCTTTCAAAAGGATGTGGAAACGTCATAGAAAACAAACATCTCTATATGAAATGATGCAAACATGATACATTATTATTATTCCATGAATCAAAATAACTTACCAACAATTTAACTTAGAAAGTCATGTAATGTCTTTTCATATTTATCTTTACTCCTAGGCACCATGGTGTAGTAAAAAATACATCATGGTGCCTAGAAGCAAAGATAGTAACATGTTCTTTTTATTATAAAAGCACCTATAGAATCTGAAGGCCATAAGGATTGGGAGAAGGGACCTATGTCTCAGAAGATTTATCATAGAAGATAATGTTTCAGTGGAATTTTGAAAAACATGCAGGTGTTAGCAAACTGAAGGTAAAAAAAAGGGCACAGGTATATGCTAGAATGAAGACAGTCAATGACAAAATAGTAAAATGTCCATGCAAAATTAGTATATAATTTAAAGATCCATCTAGTAGAATGTGCTCTACACTAAAGCAGAGATCTTTGTCTTAGTTGTTCATAGTTTATTTCCAAAACAACAGAAGAGCCACTGGAGGCAATAGATGTGAGATTATCGTGATCACATTTGAAATTCATAAAGATCATCTTGGCAATAGTGCAAAAACACTCACAAATGAACTAGGCCAGAAGGTGGAAGACCAAGTAGGTCACAATGGTTCTCACAAGATATAATCAGGCTGTTGATACGATTTCACTCATAGGTACATACCCAAGAAAAATGAAAATGTGTTCATGCTCATATGTGAATGTTCAAAGCAGCATTACCCATAATAGCCAAAAACTGGAAATAACCCAAATGAATGTAACTGATGAAGAGATAAATAAAATTTGGTATAGTCACACAATGCAATACTTTTCAGTAAGAAAAGGAATCAACTACAGACACATGCTACACATGAAAAAACTTTGAAACATTATGCTAGGTACAAGAATTCAGGCACAAAAGACTTCATGTCACACAATCCCATTTAATGGAAATGTCCAGGGAGTGGAGGGAGGGGAATGCAGTGTGACTCCTAGTGAGTACAGTATCTCATTTGTGTGTGTTCAGTAACTCAGCCATGTCCAACTCTTTGTGACCCCACGGACTGTAGCTCACCAGACTCCTCTGTCCATGGAATTTTCCAGGCAAAATGTTGGAGTGGGTTGCCACTTCCTACTCCAAGGGATATTCCCGACCCAGGGATCGAAACTGCATCTCTTATGTTTCCTGCATTGGCAGGTGGATTCATTACCACTGTGCCACCTGGGAAGCCCAAAGTGTCTCTTTTAGGAAGAATCAAACTGTTCTAAGATTAGATAGCGGTGGTGCACAACCTGTGAACATATTAAAACCACTGAGTTGTAGCCTGTAAATAGGTGAACTAGATGCTATTTGATTTATGTTGCAACCAAAGCTGTAGAGAGAGAGAGAGAGAAAAAGAGAATGAATGGGAATGAATCAAGGTAGGAATGGGTAGAAAATGTGTACAGTAAGTACTGATATTAAGGACACTTCAGAGTTAAGTGAAATACATATTCTCATTCATGTTAAGAAACACATGAGCTGGAGACACTGCTTCTTAAAATTGTAAGCCACAGCTGCTGTTCACTAAGCAGTTACTATTTTGCAGGCCTTGTTTCAATTGCTATACATCTATCATCACATTTAATATTCACAATAACCCAATATAACTATGCCTATTTTGCAAGTCATTAAGCTGATGCACAGAACACTTCAGTAACAATGCCTACAGTCACCCATCCTCAAAACATCACTGCCGTAATTTGAACCCAGGCATTTGGCGCTCAGAATCTGTGCTGTTAATCACTATGTGATTCAGCCTATCATATTCAGTATGAAAGAATAGCCTGCTGCTGCTGCTGCTGCTAAGTTGCTTCAGTCGTGTCTGACTCTGTGCGACCCCATAGACTGCAGTCAACCAGGCTCCCCTGTCCCTGGGATTCTTCAGGCAAAAACACTGGAGTGGGTTTCCATTTCCTTCTCCGAAGAATAGCCTATCATAATTCTAAGAAGTAAATATAGGATTTCATGAAAGCAGATAACTCATGTCTAAAGTGCTTTAATGACTTAGGCATAGCATATCTGACATCTTTCAAAGTAAAATCTAAGAATATTTTCCTTGAGCAAATGCTCTGAGAAGCAGTACAACCCACTCCATAACAGTTGAGATTTTCAAGCCAGGCATATTTGAGTTCAAATTCATAGTTTATGACTTACTAAGCTGAGTGGTCCTAAGGAGGGCATTTAATTTATCAGTATGATAATACATATCTTATAGTGTTCCTCAGCAGATTACATGAGATAACACACAGTATCTGACACAGATGAAAGTTAAAGTCGCTCAGTCATGTACAACTCTTTGCAACCCCATGGACTATACAGTCCATGGTAATTCTCCAGGCCAGAAAACTGGAGTGGGTAGCCTTTGCCTTCTCAAGGGTATCCTTGCAACCCAGGGATTGAACCCAGGTCTCCCACATTGCAGGTGGGTTGTATATAAACCCAATAAATAGCGTTTTATTATTCTTCATTATATTGGGGCAATCAGCCAATGTTATCTCCTGGAGTTTAACTATTTTCATGGTTATGCTTCTCATTTGCTAATTCTTTGAAGGTAACTTACTGATTTGCTATTGATAGATAAACAGGATACATTGCTAATATATTGGTTTTAACTAGAAATCCTACAAAGGAGAAATATCATGCCACTGGATTTTATAGGAAAATCTGATGGACAGAAAACATTATCATATACTACATTCATTTAATATTCACGTAATTAATTTAGATAACTGATAGATTCTCCATTGGAAGGTATCAAGACATAAGTGGCAATTTAAGTCAAATAATAGGAGCTTTAAATGCAATTCCATTTCATTTCCACTGTAAGTAATATCCCTCTTTTGCATAACACATCAGCAATAGCATCTAAAATTAAAATAACTATTTAAAGTGTCTAAAGAAAGCTTTTTGAGATCCAAGTTTTTATTTTTCTAGGAAAAAAACACAGTTGAATGTTCTGTTATTTTCTATTTGCAGATGCATAAAGCAATCACTTCAGAAAATGAACACTTTGTTAAATTTATAGCTGGTGAGTTCTCATTTAGACTAATCTATGCTGGCTCAGCTTAACTACTGCATTGTCAGTGTCTGTCTTACTAAGCACACCCAGCAAATTTCACAGTGGCCAACATCGTAATAATGCATTATATATATTTTCCAAACATTACAATGTAACTGCACATTTTATGGAAACTGAACAATAGGATAAAATTAAAAAGGAAGAAAGATGCAGTAAGATGAATTTCCATTAACAGCCAGGCATCCAAACACTGACATGGTTACTTATTTCCTCACTTGTAGATTAATGACAGTGTTTACCCCGTGATATTGACAAGGACATAATATATCTTGACAAACGATTAAGGAGGCCACAGTGGAGTTTATTTCTTGGTAGTGTCAACTGCCCTTCCTTTGGCATAATGTGAAAAGCTTACATCAGCTGTAATTTTTAGTAACACCCTTCTGTGGGGTTTTCTTACGACTTTGTAAAACAAGTGTGATAAATTGATTATGCTAACAAGTGTGGATTGCAGTGAATGGTTTAT
This sequence comes from Moschus berezovskii, assembly GCF_049115385.1. Taxonomy (NCBI): domain Eukaryota; kingdom Metazoa; phylum Chordata; class Mammalia; order Artiodactyla; family Moschidae; genus Moschus; species Moschus berezovskii. The sequence goes on along the minus strand of NC_142488.1, from coordinate 26,277,312 downwards.
TGGAGATTCCATCTGCTTTTTAAATCAGAAGAATGATGACAATGTGACACATTAAAATCAACAGTAGTTTGCTATTCCTATAAAGCCTAAAGGTTTGTGATAAAGGGTTAAATATAATCTACTCTGTCTTATAATACTTGTTTAAACAAGATTGTGCCTTACATTACTGCTCAATCAGGAAACAAATAATCAAATGAGGTCCAGTTTTGGGTTTTAGGTGAGAAGAATAATGGCAGGTTTAAGCAAAAGCTTTTCGAGGAAGAAATTTGGATTTTTGTTTTTTAATTTCAATATGGGATTTCTAGACTAATCACCACTATTATGGCTCTGATCACTCAAAATGCACAATGATAAACACTTAATATCATTGTGGCTGATGTGCATGTCCAAACCATTTTGGGCAATGTTTGCAATGACATAAGAGAATTTCAAAAGAATTTTTATTTTCTCAGTGTTCATTTTTTTTAACAAAACCATTTTTTAAATTTATTGGGGTATATTTGCTTTACAATGTTGTGTTAGCTTCTGCTGTACAACAAAGTGAGTAAGTCATATGTACACATATATCCCCTCCATCTTGGATCTCCTTCCCACCCAACCCCAACCCACCCATCTAGGTCACCATAGAGCATCAAGCTGAGGCTTTTCTATATCCTGATCAATTAAATTCTGTATTTGAAATGATATTTTCTTGCTTCGTATTATGACATGTGTTGAGGCTACCTCTCTACTGAGCAAGAAATCTACTTATCTATCAAACACAGCTTGAAACATATCAAATTTAAAGTTACAGTAGGAAAGGTAAGTATTCAGGTCAAAGTCAGAGCAGACAGGGTCTAGAAGGAGGCAAAGATTAGAGAGTGATCTACATTGCAAAACTGGTGACACAGAGGGGGTGATAAGTGTCTTGAGCAAGGTGGGAGTGAACAGGGATGAAGACCAGCACAAAAAGCAGCTGTGTTGTTTACACAAACACTGGCAGTGAAGAATGAAAAGGATCACTGAAGGAGCCGGTGGATGTGACAATGGAATGCAAACAAAGAATCAGGACATCACGCAGGGAAGAAATTCCAGAAAGGAGGCCAAGAAGTGGAAAAAGGAGTGATTAACCATCTCTACTTCTGCCTGAATTTCAGGCACAATGATCTATCAAATGCCACTAGACATTATCAAATAAAAGGATTTTTGCATTTCAAAAGCACAGTTTAATGAACAGTTGTGGGCAATGGGTGAAGGAGTCAGTATACAGGTATTGGGAAAAAAATAGGAACAATAGATCCTCATTCTAGAATTCTCCATTCTTAAAGTAAAACGAAATGTTTAAATAAAACTTGTTGGTGTTGTTCTACAAAACAGAAAGACAACCCCCTGCTTTCAGTCACAAGCAAGGAGAAACACTGAATAAAACTGGTTTACAGTTTGAATGATAGAGAGAAAAAAAAAGGGATCCAGGGAAGAATCAAGGAAGAAGAAAGTACGAAATAGGAAAGGGAAAGGGCATAGCTCTCAATGACAGACATGCTGGTATTGATAGAAATATGTGCTTCAACAGTGCATAATGAAATGTTTTTAAATATTAATATGTGTAGCTTATATAACAAATACCTGTGGAATTTTTATCTCTATGATATAAAGCAGAGATTTACCAAGAAAATCGAATGGGGTGAATAAAACAGAGCATCACAGAATTACTAAGAATGGAAATGTCATCAACTTCTGACATGTCTCTTACAGATATGACACCACTAAAGTCCCGGGTTTTATCAGTCAATTCTACAAAAAAAAAAAAAAATAATAAATACTGATACGTGAATTTAACCTCCAAGTACATGGTTAAATAGAATACATAGATGGATGACATTTTGAATGGATGGCTCCTTAAAGACCTCTACATTACATTAATTAAGAAAAGAAATGATCAGAAACTTGGTGGCAGTCTAATTCTGGTATCACAGAAGAGTTAAAAATTGGTTAAATATGATTCCTGAATAGTATCACAGGAATTCTTATTTATGAGAATTACTTGATATTGAAAAAGTTGTATTAAAACTTCTTTCAGAACCCTCCTAAATTCTCAATTCCTCTCTCCTTTACCACCCACATTTCCTAGGAGTATAGTCAACACCCATTGTCTTCCCCTCCTCCCCGCTATGTTTTAGTCATCCCTGAAATTCAGCTTTACTAAGGTCACCTAATCCCTCCCTAATCATCAAATCCAATGGATATGCTTCAGTTTTATCCTACTGAACTTATCTCTTAATTACAAAATACTTGATCATTCTATCACTCCTAAAATTCTTTCATTAGTTTCCTGGAAATTGCACTCATTTCCTTATTTATTCATTTAGTAAATAAATAATAATTTTAAAACAAGATCTTCTAAGTGTTTTTCCTCCAGTTGGTTTTCATTCTCTATGTGAGCATTTTTGTACTACACTTCCTTTTCTGACCATTAAATGTTCTCCTCACTTGACATAAAACTCTAGGCACTGGTACCTAACCTCATGGTTTTGACCATCATTGACATCAATAACTTCCAATGAGGGACATGGGAAGCATAGCCAGAAATTCCCTATGGAACACATCTCTGACAGGCTGCTGCTAAGTCACTTCAGTCGTGTCCGACTCTGTGTGACCCCATAGACGGAAGCCCACCAGGCTCCCCCTTCCCTGGGATTCTCCAGGCAAGAACACTGGAGTGGGTTGCCATTTCCTTCTCCAATGTGTGAAAGTGAAAAGTGAAAGTTAAGTCGCTCAGTTGTGTCTGACCCTTAGCGACCCCACGGACTGCAGCCTACCAGGTTCCTCCATCCATGGGATTTTCTAGGCAAGAGAACTGGAGTGGCTTGCCATTGCCTTCTCCGCTCTGACAGGCAGACCTGTTTAAACTATAATTCTCCACATGGTAGATTCTAATATAGTCTATTTCTGAAATGGAAATCACTGTCATGCCAAGAGGGATGCATGAAATTCTGTTGCACTTCTGGAATATATGGAAGCAGAAAAATTGGGGGAGCCACTGAAACCCTAGGATAAGTGTTACCAAATTTATATCTATGGAGTAGACCAACCACCATTTTAGGTACAAGAGAATGCTAAACAGGCCTCAAACTCTCTACATCTGAAATCAATATCACCTACCCCCAATTTCATTACCACTCCCATCCAATAATGTCCCCTTGTCTGGAAGCCTGTATTATATTGGTATCACAAGCATCAACCTGGTCACCAAAACAAGAAACTTGTAAGTCTTCTTATGTATTTCCATCTCTCTCCATTTTTCAGTCACCATTAAGGGCTTTTTTAATGCCAGCTCTTTTGAGATATAAATCACACACCATAAAATTCACTCCTGTGAAGTGTACAATCACTGCTCTTTAGTATATTCACAATTTGTAATATATTCACAATTCATCAAATTCCAGAATATTTTCATTACCACACAAAGAAACCCTGCACCAATTAGCAGTCAACCCCCATTCCACACTCTCCCTAGCACCTGGCAATCTACTTTCTGAATCACGGATCTGGGGCAACATATGGTCTTTTGTAATTGATCTAGTTCTGTTTTCACATAATAATTCCTAGAGTCCAAATACTTATGGCCATCCCTGTTTCTCTGGACTAGTCCATGTATCCTTGTGACATAGAGCCAGTAGATTCAACTAAAATAGAAATCTGACCAGATCACTCTCCTGCTTAAAACTCCTCAGTGGTAAACAATCACCCGCAGGTGAAGTCCAAGTTCTTGAACATGATTTAAAAGTCATTCCATGATTTGACCCTTGCCTAACTCTAAGTCTCCCTTGACATCAAATGCCTCATACTTTAAAATGTGCCACCACTAAATTTTTAATAGTTCCCTGCAAGCACGATGCTGCTCTTCCCCCACTGTGTCTGCTCAAGGAACTTCATCTCAGAATGTTCTTCTTACTTGGCCAACACTCGCTTGTCTTTTAAGAGTCAGCTTTTGCTTACTCATGAAGCTTCTCCTAACACCCCAGGATAAGATACTCTTTCCCAATGTTTCCATAACATTCCATGAAGAAGCGTATTACTGCATCAATCACATTATAATTACCTGCTTAAGTATCTTTTCTCCTCTCTACACTTTGCAATCTTTGGGATGACAAGACCAAATATTCATTTCTATTTCTCAAGTTCTTTATAGAATTCTTTGAATATGGTAGGCTTTCCAAATGTATTTGTGAATGGATGAATAAACAGTGCATCACTAGATTAATATGTAAGTCCACTGAGTAGTGATTAATTGAATGAACTTAAACATTAGTAGACATCATATACAAAAGTGGTTTGATCCATAAAGCAACAAAACAGAAGACACAGATCAGCTGCTACAGAAAAGAGAGAGACAATCAGAGTTGAAATTTGGAAATTAGCACAGTGTGAATTTCCTTTAAGCAGAAAATTTCAATGCAAGGGTTAATAATCATGAATTGGAGATGGTGAAAGGGGAAAATTATACTGAGAACTGAGTCAAATTTAATGATTTCCATGATCATACAAATGAATATTTCATTATTTTATTACAAAACAATAATAAATAATATGTCCATATAGATATAGAAAATTTTGCATTGAGAAAATGGAATGCAATGATGTCAAGGAAAATTAGTGACTTGGATGATCAATAGGATCATAATTTGCAGAAAGGAGATTCAATATATTTTTAAAGCATATCAACTGTTTTGAAAATAAGCTACATACCTACCATCACTGATGATATGATAGGTGTAGATCTAAATAATATTATGTCACAGAAAACTGAAACCCTCTATAAATATTATATTCTGGAAACATCCAAAACTGTCCATTATATGCATGTGGTGATGGTCATCCTCAATGAACAGAGATTCTATTTAAAGTCTGGCTTATTTTTTTTCTCTTGCATGGACTTAAGGTTCCTTCACTTTCACATCCACCATGACTGTGCTGAAGCTCTAGAAAATCCAAACAAAGCCTTTAGGACTCCTTCTGTAAACCTCTGTTGCAATGGAAAATAGAGCAGAGGTATTAAAATCTTATAGACTAAAGTCCCTTGTTTCTATAGTAATGTCTAGTTCCTAAAGCATCAAAGAAATAACTCTTTGATTCACCCGGATCCTATTTTTGCATCGGTGATACTCATATGATTCAAGGTTTTTGAGAGAGAAACATTTACTGTAAGCAAGTAGAGACTTGACTGTCATTTTTAGTCTATAGAACGAGTCTGTGGACACACAAATCCACCTTCAATTAATTCATGGAGGAAATATGCAACGTGTGGGAGTGATTCACCACTCATTCAGAAAGTGTCTTCCATGTTTTCTTTTCTCTTAAAATGTCCTAGTACATTTAAGAGAAATTCTATACCTTTTTTCATTATTCAATTCGCTTCTAACATTTTCACAGTGAATTATATGTGGTCAAAGTTTATAGGAAAGAGTTATATCCATTCAATACAAATGTTCAAAGTGAAGAAATAAAGTGAAGCGTTGATTTACTATTAAATATAATCCAAAGCCTCAAGTTTTAAAAATAATAAAACATTTTTTCTTACTTGCAATTCACCGTCAGTTCTTGTGAAATAACATATGACTCTAGGATATATAACTTTCAGGCATCTATTGGAAATATATATATATAATATATGTATGTTCATATATGTTTATATATTATTCTGTATAAAAAGATTTTTCAAATATCGCAGTTAAGTCCATACAACTGGCTTCAAGCTTGAAATGCATTACAGCTACTATACTGATGTTATATAACACATATACATACAACGTTTGAATACTTGGTATGTAAAAACCTCAACAAAATGATACATTGGCACACTTAAAAGGGAGGAGGGAGGTGGGAGGGGGGTTCAGGAGGGGGAACTTATGTAAACCTGGGGCGAATTCATGTCAATGTATGGCAAAACCAACCAATATAATATTGTAAAATAATTTGCCTCCAATAAAAAATAAATTAATTACCAAAAAAAAAAACAAAAAAAAGACAATCACTGAAATGTACATTCTGCTTCTCTTCTGTATGGACATAAATATAAAGCCTCTTACTTGTATAGAAGTTCAACCTATGATGACATTTTCACTTGTAATTATTTTGAACAGTATCTAAACGCTGTTCTAGATTTCTAAATGTTTACAAACTTCAAGATGAAATATATTAAATTTATATATGGTGTTTTTACCCATTTGATCCTATTGGGCTAAATATCTCTACAGGTTTCTTTGAAAGAGCAACAATATTGGGAAAAGGTGGCACACTTTGAATTACTCCCTCTGTTGCACTCCATTTAGCAAACACACCCTATACAACAGCGAATGCCTCTAGAAAGAAGTTCCGTAAGAACACCTGTTCCCTAAGAGACCAGGATACTAATGCTGTATGCCTACATTCCCTGTGAACCATCTAGTATCGATTTTTCCTTCTATACTGGTGTGCTTATCTTCCACATTACACTGTGAGCTCTTTGAGACCAAGAATCACACCTTAGGCATTTTGATCTTCCCAGCAATGGAGCCGGACTATAAATAGTTAGTGAATTAATAAATGGTAATAAATGCATAGCACTTATTGTAATCTACTGTGTATGATTAGCAGTTATATACATGTCTAATGACCACTTCCTCTATCCAATGAAAAATAAAATGATCAAGAAATGCAGGTCTGTTCTATATCTATAAATATTTGGATACCTTTTCCTCTGGCACACTACTTAGATGTGTAATAAATATTAAAATTTAATTAGAGATGTGCAAAGTTTAGGAGTAATAAAAGAATACATCACAAAATTTAGTATCATTGTTTAAATGGATTTTTGGCAGTAACAGTTATTCCCTTTTCTGCATTTTCTTCTGAGTTACACTGGAAAAATTTTGCCCTCCATAGGCATAAGACTTCTGATATATAAGGCTCTAGTTTCCAAGATGAGCTTCTTTCTGAAGATAATATTTCTTGTCCTGTCTTTGGGTGATGGATTTGAGAGGCCTTACAGAAACAATGGATACTGCTCTATCCTGAAACCTCAGGAATATTCCCCAAAGAGACTACAAGTCCACTGGTATTAGTAGAGATTTAAATCTAATATAAGGTCTTTCTTAGTACTTATCTTTAATTATCCTGTTGAGAAATTTTCTTTTAATAATACACCTTATAACTGAACTATCTTGACATCTACCACCAGTAGAATACTTCTATAATATAGTTCAAATTTTAAACAATTTCTTACAGTTCACTGTGATATTTAGAAAATGCGTTAAAATAGAGTAATATGACTACTACGAAATTTCACAGGCAAAGCTGCAATGTCATACTGACCTTTGAAACTTAGGAAGTTTATTTATAAAAGAACATTATTACCATCATAAAGTTAAAATAGCAACCATTAAATTATTTGAGAATTCATACTTGATTACCAATATGTAATTCCTAAGAATAATAAAGACATTATATATTCAGACACCAATCTGATATTGTTAGCTATGGTTTAGAATCAAAGAAAGCATTTTATTTCTAGTTCAAAACTCACAAAGCCTTGTGAACAGGTCAAGCAGACTCTAATATACTACATCTGCTCCTGTGGTTGCTTCACATTTTTAGATAAAATGTCATTCAAATAGTGTTTTCCATATTCCCACATGAGTTCTCAGACTATTCAGAAAACTCATGGGGAGAAAGATTACTTATTCATGAAAGCAGGGTTTCTTTGGTCATCCTAGATTTGATTGGCATTAGCAGCAACTATGTCTGACTCCAAAGATTTAAATATTCATTACAGCATAATCATAGCATTTAAATATCTAAGCATTAGAAGTTTCAAAGTAATTCTCATTTCAGAATAAATGGAGTCTATTTTACATAGATGACCTAAAATAATGACAAAGTATTACATTCCTGATAATTTTAGAATTTGGCAGACTGAAATATGGAATATTCAGAATTCTGTTAAAATACCCTACCAAATTTTGCTTATTATTAACCTATTTTACCCAAAAACCGGCAAATAAAAAAATAAATGGCTCCTTATCATAACTGTATGCACATACCTCCCTTTGAATGAATAAAGTCTCCTTATAATATACACATAAATTAAAATTTTATGACTCAATCACTGTATGTAAAATTAATCATTCTAGGATAATATTTTCAATAACCTTCTCCCATCTCTAAAGAACTGCAGTGTAGATATGCATGTGGGATTGAAGCTGCACCGAAACAGATATTGCCATGAACCGAACTTGCTGAAATCCATACCTAACAGACAAACACACTCAACTGAAATACCGTAATATAAAATATCACTTTTGCTAGTTTATAATTTATTACTTTGCATAAATAATCTTGTGCATAATGCAGGACATCTTTTTACAATGACCCTAAACTGAAGTTTAAATTTTAGAGATAAAATTCTAATTGAGCCCACTATTAAAAACCAGCAAAAAAACAACTCAACAAAATGTTAAATTTTTATATCCATTTAGTTTATGGAAGAAATATATTTTTTAAAACAGATTTTTTAAGCTATAATTACCATACAAATATAAAGGCTGTTCATATTGAATGAGTAGAACTTGATATGCTTCCATCTAGTCAAGGCTACGGTTTTTCCAGTAGTCATGTATGGATTTGAGAATTTGACTATAAAGAAAGTTGAGCACCAAAGAATTGATACTTTTGAACTGTGGTGTTGGAGAAGACTCTTGAGAGCCCCTTGGACTGTAGGAGATCCAACCAGTCCATCCTAAAGGAAATCAGTCCTGAGTGTTCATTGGAAGGACTGATGCTGAAGCTGAAACTCCAATACTTTGGCCACCTGATGCAAAGAGCTGACTCATTTGAAAAGACCCTGATGCTGGGAAAGATTGAAGGTGGGAGGAGAAGGGGACGACAGAAGATGAGATGGTTGGATGGCATTACCAACTCAATGGACATGAGTTTGAGCAAACTCTGGGAGTTGGTGATGGACAGGAAGGCCTGGCGTGCTGCAGTCCATGGGGTCGCAAAGAGTCAGACACTACTGAGCAACTGAACTGAACTGAAGTCTATGTATACACCCAGGAAACCATCAGCACAATAAAAATAATGAACATATATATCACATCCAAAAGTTTCCTCAAGCTCCTTAGTAATATCTCCCTTTCCATCCTATTTCCACTGTCTTTAAATAACCATTTGTCTGCAGTTATTCACTATAAATTAGTTTGCATTTTAGAAAATGTCACAGAAATTGAATCACACCACCTGTACTCTTTTTCTGTATGGCTTCTTTCACTCAACAAGATCATTTTGAGGTTCACCCATGTATTTAAATGTATCTATAATTCATTTCTTTTTATTACTGACTTGGATTCCACATATGGAATAACCACCATTTGAAAAACTCTACTCACCTGTTCATTAACATCAGGTCTGTTTCCAGTTTTTTGCTACTACAAAATAAAGCTGCTTTGTTCATTCATGGACAATTCTGCATGGACATATGCTTTCATTTCTCACAAGTAAACACCCAGGAGTAGAAAGGCTAGGTTATATAAGAGATGTACTTTTTAACTTTTTCAGAAGTTAAACCTTTTTCTTTTTCTAACATGGCCATATTATTTAACATCCCTGTGGTCAGTTGGTTCCTATAGGCTCTGTGTTCATGTACTCGTTAACAGCACAAGGACTATACATACATTTACTGGACAGAAGCATCCCTTCTATATTTAATGGGTACTATATATGATGAAGTCCATTTATTGGCACTGACACGTAAGTTGACTATACTAAATAATTATAAAACTGGATTTTTCCTCCCTTCTCACAAGTAAGAGATTGTGGTGAAGTACATAAGTAAGAACAGCTAACATTTACTCAATGCTTATCATGTTCATGTCTCGAAGTGGTTAATATATATCGTATACATACCTATAATAACCCTATGAGGAAAGGTACTAAAATTGAATCCATCTTACAGATGAGAAAACTGAAGAGATAAATAAGTTGCCCATGATCACAGAACCAAGTGGCAGAGTCAGGCTTTGAGCCTGGCCTCCTGAGCCCAGAGATATAGCTCTTCATCACGATATGAAACTGCTTCCCCTCATCTATATGTTTCTAAACAATTTTAAATTATACTTCAAAGCTATGAACGACCCCTAAGATGACTACATGACTTTGGTCAATTTGCAAAGTGCTAAATTGATACTGTCCAGCCTTATTATTCATTTTGGGGGGAAAGAGTTCACGGATCTTCATATCTGACCAATAGCCAAAACTGTTGTCTCTAAAAATGCATTTCTGAACAGACACTTAGCTTTTATTAATAATTATATTTCTTCAGTTAGCACTTTCACAATTTACATGTTTGTCCTACTAGAAATGCTAATAGAAATGTCCTACTGGAAATGTTTGCCAGTGTTAAAGAGTGTACAACTCAAAAATGCTGATATTTACCTAAATGTATTCTACAAGTAGACTGTAATTCTTTAGTAAAGCTCATACCCATTCCCACACACAAATTCCAAACTTTGAAATAACCTACACATAACATTTTAAAAATCAGTAAAATGAATGATTTTCCTTTAAAACCACTCAACTACTTGATATGTATTTTATTATGATTAAAAATGAATGGATGTAGACATTTTATGAATACATTAATAATATAAATTTAAAATCTCAATGTATTTGGAATTAAGCCCCACTGTCACTGCAAGATTTTCAGTACCAATTAGAAGTAGATTCCAGACATTTTCCTGTTTCTAGGAAACAAACAGCATCACTGAACCAAGAAATCTAAGGAGATTTTAATTTTTAAAAACAGTATTGTCGTTATTGTCAAAACAAAGCAAAGGTAGGGAACAGACATCAGAACCACGTTATGGAGGATGAGTTGAGAAGAGAGGGCTTTCTGACAGGAGCTGTGACCATCGAACTGACCACCAGTTCACTTCAAAAACTACCTTGCAGAAAGAGAATCAGAAAAACAAATATACTGCACTCAACATTCTCCCTCTCAAGGAACTCTTTCTGGTGTTCTTCACTGACCACATCTACCTGAAAGAGACAGGACAGAGAAGCCCTGACACATTCCTTATTAGGTATTAATCCAAAGGTGCACATAATAGTGGGGATGACTAGAGATGGATTTTGGGGAAAATAAATAGAGATATTCAAGATATTACCTCTGACTTTATAGCTGAAACCCAACTTCCATCTCTTTCTTAACATAGAAATATTTATATGTGTGTATACATATATATATATATATATATTTGTTAAATCACAGTCCATTTACAAGATTTTATTTTAGTAAGCTAGATTTTCCCAAATGCTAACATCAAGACATATAATTCAGTGTTTATACGTTTCAACCTTGTTGTAAATATGTACATTTACAATGACAAGAGGAATTACGATGATGATGAAGCATACTAAAGCATTTGGTCATTTATTGGGGCTTTCACATATTTATCTTCGTTGTATATTTAAAACATTTCAATTAATATATGTCTTTGCTCACAAACATGGACAAATCCAAATAGAGGAAAATGCAGACCATCTTCCCCTGAGACTTTGGTTTCAAAAGTAATAATTGCTAAAATAATGTTCAAACATCTTTCTTGCTGCAACAAGAATGAACTGATTTTTACCACTCTGTATTCATAATGAAAACTCTGGAGCTATATAATTGCTTTCTGCAACTGCTTTCATGGAATTCTCAGTATGCAAAGTTTACTCTTTTTAAAAGAAAAGATAAAATATGACACAAAAATCTCATTTTATAAGACCTTAAAGGAACATATACTTAGTTTCACCAGTATTAGTGTGCTAAATTTTCAAATGGGAGAAAAAAACACCTAATTCCAATCTCATACGTTGTGTAGTAATATATACAGCACACATTTAGCATCACTTCAAAAAAAATTCTAGTTGATTTACAAGGTTGTGTTACTTGCAGGTATATGGCAAAGTGATTCAGTTGTATACATATCTTCTTTTCAGACTCTTTTCCACATAAGTCATTACACAATACTGAATAGAGTTCCTTGTGCTATACAGTAAGTCCCTATTGTTTGTCTGTTTTATATATAGCAGTGTGTATCTGTTAGTTCCCAGCTTCCAACTTTTCATTTCCCAACCCTTTCCCCTTTGGTAACCATAAGTTTGTTTTCTATATCTGTGAATCTGTTTCTATTTTGCAAATAAGCTAATTTTTCTAATTTTCCTAGATTACACAAATAGGTGATATCATATGATATTTGTTTATTTGTCTCTAACCTCCTTGATCAGGATTATTCTTAAATAGTTTTTTTCATGTGATTTTTTAAAGGTGATTTTTTTTCCTTTCTCTTTCTGATATTTCATTGTTAGGGTAAAGAAATTAAAGAGATTTCTTTTTGTTAATCTTGTATTCTGCTACCTCGCAGAATCTGTTAATCAGTTCTAATAGTTCTAATAGTTTTTGTGTAGCATTTTGGGGGTTTTCTATACATAGTATCATGTTTTATGCATAAAATAATAACTTTCAATTCAGTTCAGTCACTCAGTTATGTCCAGCTGTTTGCAATCCCATGGACTGCAACACGCCAGGCCTCCCTGTCCATCACCAACCCCCGGAGCTCGTTCAAACTCATGTCCATCGAGTCGGTGATGCCATCCAATCATCTCATCCTCTGTCATCCCCTTCTCCTCCTACTGGTAAAATAATAGCTTTACTTCTTAATATTTACCTTTTATTTCTTTTTCTTGTCTTACTTCTATGGCTAAGACTTCCAAATCTGAGTTCAACAGAAGGATGAGGGTGGAATTAAAATAAGCATTATTTTGTCCCAGAAGTCAGTGGGAAGGCTTTAAACTTTTCACTGTGGAATATTATGTTGGTTGTAGGTTTGTTATAAATATCTTTTATTGTGTTGAGACATGTTCTTTCTTCTATACAAAATTTGGAGAGAGTATATGTGATGAATGAATATTGAATTTTATCAAATGCTTTTCTTCATCTATTGAGATGATCATGTTGTTTTTGTCTTTTTTTGATATGGTGTAGCACATTGATTGATTGATATGGTGTAGCACTCCAGTACTCTTGCCTAGAAAATCCCATGGATGGAGGAGCCTGGTAGGCTGCAGTCTGTGGGGTCGCTAGGGGTCGGACACGACTGAGCGACTTCACTTTCACTTTTCACTTTCACACATTGGATAAGGAGATGGCGGCCCACTCCAGTGTTCTTGCCTGGAGAATCCCAGGGACGGGGGAGCCTGGTGGGCTTCCGTCTATGGGGTCACACAGAGTCGGACACGACTGAAGTGACTTAGCAGCAGCAGCAGCAGCACATTGATTTACATATTGTGAACCATGCTTTTGATCCTAGGATGAATCCAACTTAATCATGGCTTATGATCCTTTTTATGTGCTGTTGGATTCGGTTCATTAATATTTTCTTGAGACTTTTTGCATCTATGTTCATCAAAGATATTATTGTTGTTGTTCAGTATCCAAGTCATACCCAACTTTTTGCAACCCCATGGACTGCAGCACGTCAGGTTTCCCTGTCCTTCACCATCTCCCTGAGTTTGCTCAAATTCATACCTATTGAATCGATGATGCCATTCAACCATCTCAGCCTCTGTCATCCTCTTCTCCTTCTGCCTTCAATCTTTCCCAGAATCAGGATCTTTTTCAATGAGTCAGTTGTTTGCATCAGATGGCCAAAATATTGGAGCTTCAGCTTCAGTATCAGTCCTTCCAAAGAGTATACAGGGTTGATTTCCTTTAGGATTGACTGGTTTGATCTCCTCGCCATTCAAGGGACTCAAGAGTCCTCTCCAGCATTACAGTTCAAAAGCATCAATTCTTCAGCACTCTACTTCTTTATCATCAAAGATATTGGCCTAGAAATTTTTTTGGTAGTCTCTTTGGTTTTGGTAACAGGGTGAAGGTGGCTTCACAGAATGATTTTGGAGACTCTTCAACCTTTGGAAGAGTTTGAGAAGAATGGGTATAAGTTCTTCTTTGCATGTTTGGTAGAATTCCCCAGCAAAGACATAGAGCCATCGACTTTTTTTTTTTTTTTTAAACAGATTCTATTTCACTTCTAGTGACTGGTCTGTTCAGATATCTATTTCTTGTGAATTTCTTGGTCCAGGAAAGATGATCTACTAAGAGTATCATAATGTGTCAGTAGGAACTTCCCTGGTCATCCGGTGGTTAGGACTCCACACTTTCACTGCAAGGGGAAAGGGTATGACTCCTATGTCAGATCTGTGCTCTGTTCTGTACAAACCAATACCTGCAGTCCAGACCACACACCAGGCCCTTCAGGCTGTCTCCATGCAGTCAAACCAAGTTCTTTTCCAGAGTCTGTCCACTAAAGGCAGAGTTTCAGCACCCAGGCACCACACACACCAGCAGGCAGGTATCTGGGGCTGGTAAGTGCAGCAAGTGGCAAGGACCATCTGTCCTGCCCGCTCCAAGTCAGCTGGTGCACCCTTCTCCAAGCTTCTGAAGCTCCCTCTCTGTCCCAGATGAGATCCTAGCTGGTGAAGGAATTTCCCAGGGTGAGGGAACCTTTCCTCTTTTACAGGTCCCTCCCAGGGGCACAAGTTCCATCCCAATTAACTTTTTTTTTTTCTTTTATCCTACCCTGTTACATGGTGATACAGCTTTGTTTGTATTAGATCTTCAGACAGGGTTCAGTGGGTATTCTGTGAGAATTGTTCTAGACATAGATGTATTTTTGATATATTTGTGGGAGGGGGTGAGCTCCATGCCCTTTTATTCCACCATCTTGATTTCCATACCCTAGCTGTACTTTAAGAAACACAGTGTGTCTGTGTATATATATATATAAAATACTCATGTGTATATGCAGATACACACACAACACATTATAACTTTAGTGCAATGTGAGGGAATTTTTTACTACAGTGCTTTAAGAAAAAAAGCCTTATAAAACAGCAACAGTAAGCACTGCTAAATAGATCCTTTGAGTAAATGCTTCATTTTTGCATAATTAGTTCTAAGGTAGTTTAGTCCTCCAAATTTCTTAAGTCTATGCTATTCAAAATCTTTAAGTTGCTTTTCTCCATTCTAATAGATAAAGTTCAAAAACTCAATTGACTTCAGATGGATCATATTAATTCACAGTTCAACACACTATTAATAGCTTTATTTGCTATATCTCTAAACAAGTTCAAAGTGTCAGATGGAACCCATTAAACAACATGATTTGGCTCACTTAAATGTTTTAAAAGGTCAGCAAAACTCTGTACTTATTGCAACCACAAGGAGTAGCCACAGTTGGAGCTGACTAGAATTTTTTCTCTTTATGTTGGGTATAGACCTTATGAGATTTGCAACAATTTTTCCAAAGATTATCACTAAAATTGAATCTGTGTTTGTTAGTAATGCTTCATGGATTATTTTATCCCTTTATGAAGATAATTTATTTTCTATTAATCTTCTCTTTGGTAAGATAGATCTCATTCCTTATGTGTTCACTGCCTAAGAAAAGTAGTTTTCTCCAGATAAATTTATTGTAAGATATTGGGTATATTTTATACATCAAGTCCTTTACCTACTCTGGATAATTATCAGCATTTGCAAAATAGCCCAAATCAGTTTTTTCTGTTTTATTAGGGCTTCCCTTGTAGCTCAGGTGGTAAAGAATCTGCCTGCAGTGCAGGAGACCCGGGTTTGATCCCTGGATTGGGAAGATCCCCTGGAGAAGGAAATGGCAACCCAATCCAATATCCTTGCCTGGAAAATCTCATGGACAGAGGAGCCTGGCGGGCTGCAGTCCATGGGGTTGCAAAGAGTCAGGCACGACTGAGCAACTAACACTTACTTACTTACTAGAGTACATACATAAAACTAATATATTTTCTATAAAGACTTTGATTTCAAACATCTGCTATCATATAAAAAATCTGTTAAAATATGTAATGAACATATCCATCTTTGTTTTCAAAGATGATAATATACATTAATCATATGCATTTATTAAACCAATTATACCTTACATATATAACAGGGATTTCTTTCACAATACACAGTTTTGATTTTCCTCATTTCCCCATTTAACAGGTATTATAAGATTTCTGATCTACCATGCTATAAAATTAGCATATGTCTCATCAGCTTACTGTCAAATATATTTTCATTTTCAAGTAACTGAACTAAATAACATGTACTGAGATTGTAGAAAGAACTGAATAAAATTGCTTCAGTCACAATGCATATTGGACCTCATTCAAACTTACTGAGTAAAATTTTAGAAGAACCTAAATCCCTTTAAAAGCATTTCCCCATTATGTCTGTGACATACTGTGTAGCAGTTCCTGGAAAATAAAACTTCAGAATTCACCCACAGTGGCTTCCCAATATTCATACTTCCTATCAAAATACGAGTTCCACCAAGTTTATGGTAGAAATGTTTTTCAGATGTACCCTGATCACTGTAACCATATAAACCTTCCTTTGCTAACATTCTTTTTAAAAAGTCTTTCAAAACCAATACAATAATGTAAAGTAATTAGCCTCCAATTAAAATAAATAAATTATTTTTTAAAAAAAGTCTTTCTGCTTTCAGGTACTTATCACTTTGAAAAACCTCCCCTGATTCAAATCTCTGAGGATCTACAAGTTCCTGATTAAATACACACTGAACTCATCAATATATCAGGCTTCATGACACAATCCCCACCTCTCTATAAATTCACCCTCACATCTCCACTTGGTACTTTGTGGAAGTCTCTGCTTTCACCTCCAAAGTTTGTTACACAGAGTACTTTATGCTGGGAGTGCATTTCCTCATTGCTTTATTTGCCTGAAAGTTTTAGGCACCCAAAATCTTATATAAGCAGTCTCAAAGGAGGGGCCTTCACTTCTCCCCCAAGGTCCCATAACAGCATTTAATTTAATATTTTCTCTTAGGAAGGGTCCATTTTTCCCCTTTGGCCTCCTCTGCCTAAAACATTTCTTTTGACATTATATACACAAAACCATCATTACAGTTAATGCTACACTTTATGAAACTGTAAATTTCTTAAGCTTCAATTAATTATTTTATGTTGTGCAAGGGCATGTTAAATTGGCAATTTTTTTTAATGGTGCTGTCATCAGAAAAAAAAAAAAAACTATCATCTAGTTTTGAACAATTTTCCAACCTCAAAAGTCGTTTTTTACCAAGACAATTTTCAACTGAAGAAAGAAATAGGACTCTTTTTAAAACTCTTAAATTAAAATTATAATACATAAAAAGCCAATGGTATTAATAATCTTCCTGATTTTTTAAAATTTGTATTAAATAAAAACATAGATACAAAAAAGTACATACATCACAAGTTTAATGAATTATCACAGCATGAACATGCCTGTGTAACTACCAACCAGGTCAGGAAACAGAATATTACCAGAACTCAAAAGCCCCTGCTGAACACCTTCCAATCACTATGACTTCCCTCTTTTCAGTAATAACTACTATCTTAATTTCTAAGCTGATAGATTGAAATTTATATCTTCATATAAATAGAATCACATAGTAAGTACTCCTCTGAGTCTCATTTCTTTTGATTATGTTTGTAAGCATCCTCCATGCTATAGCACATAGTTGAAGGCCTATAATTTCCAAATCCTTCTCCATTGTATAAATTTACCACAATGTCTTAACCATTCTACTGTTCAAGTACATTCCAATTGAAATTGTTTCAATTTTATAATATGAAAAATAATGGTGATAAATGTATTATCTTAATATTTGATGATCTCAGAAAAAAATTGCATTTAATGTTAATTTGAATAAGTTTGCTCATTTTCCATAAATTCATTTAAGTTTTTTTGCCTTTTAGATTAACTTTTAAAGGTTTTTAAAACATGTGTATTTAAATATATTTCCCTTATCATTTGTGAAATGAATCGCCAGTCCAGGTTCAATGCATGATACAGGATGCTTGCTTGTGGCTGGGGCACTGGGATGAACCAGAGGGATGGTGGGGAGGGAGGTGGGAGGGGGGTTCAAGATGCGGAACACATGATTCATATCAATGTATGGCAAAACCAATACGATATTGTAAAGTTAAAAAAATTAAAATTTCAAATCTACTAGGATCACATTTAAATGTACGTACCACCAAGTATTCATTCATTTAACCTGTAAAGATGCCACCATCTTTGTTTTTGTGGAATCCACACAATTAAAGATAAGATCAATGTGAATAAAGCCATGAGTCACCATCATTGATATGTGGCCTTATAATTATGCCAGAAGACTTGGGCTATATAGTCACTCGGACACTGATGACTTGTGTGAACATAGAGCAACTTCTTACCTTCTCTGTACCTTAATTATATACCAAGCAGTCTCCCTAAGGCTCTTTCCAGATGTTATAGTCAAATAACCTATTTATTTCCTTATTATTAATAAGTGAGGGCATCTTGGGTAGCAGGGAGAAATGAAAACTTACTATTTTAATAGGATTTTCAAAAAAATACTTTTGGTTTACAGTGAAATTTATGGAACTGTTCCCATATGTGTTATGCCTTATTTTCCAGATCAGGTAATACCTACTATGTCATATGTGACATTGTCCTTAAGGAGAAGGCTTTCTAGGATAAATAAATGTCTCACCTGAGAAATGTATCAATAGAAAGATGGAGGTGGTGAAAGGGTGCAGGAGGCTAAGAGACTATGACACAAATCCAGTGACAAACTAAACACAATCTGAAGAGAGGACGGAAAAAGCATGAAAAGACCACATGGAGATCAACCTGTACAAAAATGAATCAATCAACAACTATCAAACACATTGCGAAGTCCTAAGAATACTGAGAAATTGTCTCCTTTTTGGAAAAAAACAAACAATCACAGTCCACTGGAAGACATATTTGTAAGAAGGGATGCAGCACAAAATGGGATAATTACTTTCCATAAGAAAGATAATCAATGTCTTTAAAATTAGTTCAAAAGAAAAAATTAGGAATACCTGAGCAGCTATGTTCATCTACATTTTCTGGTCTGATGGAAGAGCATGCTGAATTGTGAATGGTATGATACTGGTTAAGGGAAATCAGGATAGAAAATCTTTTTGTAGAATAAATGGAAATCATCCAAGTCAAATATATAGACTAGTTTTTCAAAAATGACAATTCTGTTCAGCAAACAGTTATTGAACACCTGTTGTGTATAAAGCTCAGAGATAACTGTAGGCACAGAAAGGTGAATGAGACATAGGGTCTGTATTCAAGGGCCTTGGAATTGAGTAGAAGAGAATTAGCAATCAATAAAAAAGCAAGATGGTGTCATATTATTGCCATCCACCTGTTGGGCTTCTGGGGTGGGAATGAGAGAGAAAGAATTGTCATGTTCTGGCTGAAAACATGGGATGCAAGTGAAAATCCCTATTAACTTCATCACACTGTTCCTTTCTCTCATGGTGATGCCTAATCCTTCTTCTAGTCAAAAGAACACTACAAACTGGGACAGACACTAAGCAGCATCTGAAACAAGCACTGGTTCAGTTCAGTTCAGTTCAGTTCAGTCGCTCAGTCATGTCCGACTCTTTGCGACCCCATGAATCACAGCACGCCAGGCCTCCCTCTCCATCACCAACTCCCGGAGTTCACTCAAACTCATTTCCATTGAGTCGGTGATGCCATCCAACCATCTCATTCTCTGTCGTCCCCGTCTCCTCCCACCCCTAATCCCTCCCAGCATCAGACTCTTTTCCAGTGAGTCAACTCGTTGCATGAGGTGGCCAAAGTATTGGAGTTTCAGCTTTAGCATCAGTCCTTCCAATGAACACCCAGGATTGATCTCCTTTAGAATGGACTGGTTGGATCTCCTTGCAGTCCAAGGGACTCTCAAGAGTCTTCTCCAGCACCACAGTTCAAAAGCATCAATTCTTCGGCGATCAGCTATCTTCACAGTCCAACTCTCACATCCATACATGACCACGGGAAAAACCATAGCCTTGACTAGACGGACCTTGGTTGGCAAAGTAATGTCTCTGCTTTTTAATATGCTATCTAGGTTGGTCATAACTTTCCTTCCAAGGAGTAAGCGTCTTTTAATTTCCTGGCTACAATCAGCATCTGCAGTGATTTTGGAGCCTCCAAAAAACAAAGTCTGACACTGTTTCCACTGTTTCCCCATCTATTTCCCATGAAGTGATGGGACCAGATGCCATGATCTTTGTTTTCTGAATGTTGAGCTTCAAGCCAACCTTTTCACTCTCCTCTTTCACTTTCATCAAGAGGCCTTTGAGTTCCTCTTCACTTTCTGCCATAAGGGTGGTGTCATCTACATATCTGAGGTTATTGATATTTCTACAAGGACTGGTAGGGGATGGAAATTAATATTCCCCCACTTCTTGATCATATCATAGGGAAAATTGGGAAATGTTCTCTTTCTTTGGTCAACACAAGGTTTATAGCACCAGGATAAACCAGAAGACTAATCTCTGAAATCTTCTTCTACCAAGTGATACATTTAAATTTTTCAATGGGTTATAAGGAATATAGTTTCCAAGGGTTCTCTGGAGGAACTGGGTAATCAGTGGAATTGCTGGAAATTTACAGTCAGTGCTTCTTCATGTTGCAAAGTGACCCGGTTTGAATCATATTTGATAAGCCATCATCACTACCAACTCTATAGACAGCAGAGTAATTACCACTAGAAAGAATTAAAATGAGCTAGAAGTTGTCTTTTCTTTAAAGAGTCTAAGACGAGTTGACTCACTGGAAAAGAGTCTGATGCTAGGAGGGATTGGGGGTGGGAGGAGACGGGGACGACAGAGAATGAGATGGCTGGATGGCATCACCGACTCGATGCACATGAGTTTGAGTGAACTCCGGGAGTTGGTGATGCACAGGGAGGCCTGGCGTGCTGTGATTCATGGAGTCGCAAAGAGTCGGGCATGACTGAGCAACTGAACTGAACTGAACTTAAGACATGATTGATGTTACAGAGTAAAACCCTTGCATGCAGTTAAGCAGAATGGATTTTCACCTCCACAAAAAATGTAAAGAATATGATTACTATATGAGGCTGGCCTGAGGAAGATGATGAAAGAGCATGCATTGTAAATTGCATATTGATGGAAGTGGTAAATGTGAGAAAGACATAACCCTACTAGAGAGGACAAGGAGAGAGGAAATATACAAATCCTGACATGGAGTCAGAAGAGTGTCAAGAAAAGAAACAACTGGGGTTAAAACAAAGGACACAGGAGAAGAGGCTACAGGACCCCAGATAGGGAGAGTGTTTGGAGCATAAAATAATTAAGGGGTTAGAATAACTCCAACATGAGGGGCAGGTAGGATATAACAGAGGAAAAATAATCTGAAAGATATTTTTGTCAAATCAGTAGGTTTGACTGACTGACTTCACATGAAGGCAAACAAGAGGCAAGATTAAGATGACTTAAGCTTTGATGGGAATAATCAAAAAGCAGAGAAGCATTTATGTGTGTGTGTATGTATTGTGGGGGGCAGAAAGGTGGGAGAAGAAACAAGAGAGGGTGTCAAAAATGTTTTAAGGCATATTTATGTAATGAGCAGGGATGATATTTCTTCTTTTGTCCTCTTTCAAAGAACAAAGAGCTCATAATCACGAACGTGTCATGGTGTGCACCTCTAACAGCCTGTTTTCTTCTACGTGGCTGAAGAGTCAAGTTCATTATGTCTGTAGGGACTTGGAAAGCTCACAAATAGCAGTGGTCATTAATCATGCTGGCTAAATTCCTGAGCTAGAGACTGGAAGGTGTAGAAAAGTGTGAAATTCAAGGATTTCCCTCACGTTCTTTTAACTTACTTTTTGACCAGATAAGTTCCAGCCCAAGTTTACACTCTGTTGTGAAAGAAGGCTTGGAATAACACCTGCTTTGTTTTCCATACCATAAATCTCAACAGCATAGAACACTACATTTTCACACACAACAGAAAAGAAACATCATACTCATTAACCTTCGTTTTAGTTGCTGATAAAGTCAAATAGATCCATTCTTTACAGGAACACTTATTATTCTATTCTGATAAATATTCCTTTAGCTGCAATAAAATCTGTTATTTTACATATATCGATTCACTCCAAAATCATTTTTTGCAAACATATTGAACGTCAATTTAAAATCCATAGGCTGTGGATGCAATAATAACATTTTTAAAGGCAAAAGAACAACAGCTATTTACATTTAAACTTATCACATAAACAGAGTAAAAGTTCTCTTTCTCTCCTCCCCTCACCCCCTCCCTCCCTCTCTCCCTCTTTCTCTCTCATCACAAACATGAAAGAACTAAATGCAGGATTCTCATTAGTATGTTGAAGAAGATTTAAGATGACATCTTTGAGAAGGAGAATTGTAGCTGTCAAATGACCAAAGCTAGCAGAAATAATTCTCCTTTGCAATCCTTTTGAATCTAGGAATTGTGTTGAAGTTCACTTTCTCTTTTGGAAGAATGCCATTTTTTTTTTTTCCTGAATAGTCTCAGTTGTTATTTCTGATGCCAGACAGAAAAAGACTGCGAAGAGGCAAAACTTGAGGGGAAAAGGCAATTAAGCCATACTGAGCTGGAGAAGGAAATGGCAACCCACTCCAGTGTTCTTGCCTGGAGAATCCCAGGGACAGGGGATCCTGGTGGGCTTCCGTCTATGGGGTCACACAGAGTCGGACACGACTGAAGTGACTTAGCAGCAGCAGAGCTGAAAAAAAAAAAATTAACACTAGCTCATTTGTGTTTTTCTGTGAACTTGGTTCAACAAAACTGGTTTACCTTCTCGACGTACAACAGACTTGCAAACGCCACACATAGACGGAACACTAGCCTGGGAAAGGCTTTCCTTGGACAAGCCCAGCTGCACTGAAGGAAAAGGGGATTTTTCTGCCATGAAAACTTTTTCACTGCAGAGACCAGCTGCTTTAACCAAAGTAATCGTAAACTTTATAGAATGGTCTGCACACCATCTGGCGCCTTTCAATATCTTGGAGACTCCTTCAAAACTGGCTTAAAAGTGAATATTTTCCCTTGCATACCAGGTGTATTTACTATTGCCTGGAAGAAATCTGATTGGGGCGGGAGGATAGGGGATGGGAAGAGCCTTAGGATCTTGGAAGGCAATCAACTTTTTCAGAAGCAGACTAAGAAACTGTAAATAGGATAACCAAGATCTTGGCTTTGTCATCAATTCCTTTTCAGTTTAATAACTGTACATGTCTGTAGTTACCTTGTGGTGGTTCATTCACTAAGTTGTGTCCAACTCTTGTGACCCCATGGACTGTAGCTGCCAGGCCCCTCTGTCCATGAGATTTTCCAGGCAAGAATACTAGAGTGGGTTACCATTTCCTTCTCCAGGGGATCTTCCCAACCCAAGAATCGAACCCAGGTCTCCTGCATTGCCGGCAGATTCTTTACCGACTGAGCTATGAGGGAAGCCCTTTGCAAATAAAATGAACTCTGACACTCTCTCACTTGACTCAGTCCTGCATTATCACATAATGCGTACACTGTATAAATTATATAAGACAATATGCTAATAAGATGATTTCCTCCTTCTGAAATCATACCAAAATAAATGATGAACCTAAAAGGGGGCAAAATGTCCATCAGCTATCCTAAGTCTCATTTTGAACCACATTCCATCCCAATGGTGGAAACACAAAGTTCCATTCAGGTCTCGAAAATATAGGCCAAATGTCATCAGCACATCAACTGTTAGAGACATCTTGCTAATGAGTACACTTATGTGAAGAAATCTGGAATAATGTCTTTTTATCTAATACTTTCCTCAAGAATTTATTTCAAGAAAAATCCTCTTCAAAGCACTTTCTTGTTGTTTATAACAAAACAAATTCATATCGTGTAATCTGCTCTTACATCACAAATGCTCATGTCTTTCAACATATTTCTTCACATGTTTTTTCAGAGATGGACGTTCTCAGAGATAAGGCTGTGAAAAGTTTGCCTTATGGACAATTTCTTCCACACTATCTCAGACATAGAGTCACCCAACCTAAATGTTCTGAGGTCATAAAGATGTCATACATCCATACTAGGTAAGCCCAGGGTCACTGGCAAATACATTTAAAGTAACAGCATTGGGTGATTACTTTTTCTCATTTAACACATTCATAGTTAAACTAATAGTGAGTCTTTTCACTTTTACAACTCAACAAATGAAAAGATAAATAACTCGATTTTAAAATTTACAACAGGTTTTAATACACATTTCTCCAAGTAAGAAGAAAAATGGCCGATGAAAGAATGTTCAAAATCATTCCCAAAGAAATAAAAATCAAAAGCACAATGAGATAACACCTAATATCCCCTATGACATCGGTGATTAAATAATGAAACAATTCAGAAGCTACCCTGGTGGTCCAGTGTTTAAGAATCCACCTTGCAATACAGGGGACACCAGTTCAATCCCCGGTGCAGGAAGATCCCACATGTCACAGGGCAATTAACCCCACAAGCCACAACTAGAGAGTAGCCCCCACTGAGAAAGCACGCACAAAGCAACAAATACAAAGCACGGCCCAAAAAAGTATATAAAATAAATAAATTAAAATCATGTTAAAAGAGCTCAGGAGCCAACTTGAAAAGATGACATAATTTGAAGATCAAATGCAATAGACTGATCAGATAAAAAATGTTTAAATCCATAAACTCATAACAATATTGAATAAAAATTATTGTTCATCTTTGATTTTTTTATATTATTATTATTTTAATTTATTTAATGGGAGGCTAATTACTTTACAATATTGTATTGGTTTTGCCATACATTGACATGAATCTTCCTTGGGTGTACATGTGTTCCCCATCTTGAAACCCCCTCCCCTCTCCCTCCCGATCCCATCCCTCTGGGTCACCTCAGTACAGCAGCCCCGAGCATCCTGTATCATGCATCAAACCTGGACTGGCGATTCATTTCACATATGATAATATACATGTTTCAATGCCATTCTCCCAAATCATCCCACCCTCGCCCTCTCCCACAGAGTCCAAAAGACTGTTCTATACTTTGTAAGATTCTAAGAAACCAGCTCATAATTTTTAAAACTGGTAAATAAGGGGAAAGAATCAAGCATTTTCTCCCATACAAACTGCCTTTGAAGGTTACCAGTTGATGAGACATTTTACAGACAGTACTCCACCTACTCTATGAAAAAGGAATAATAGAATTTAAATATCATTTTGCAACCTCTAATGAATTAATGAATCTAGACAATAATCCTCACTGGTGGGTAACGTTAGACCTAACTAACAATTTCCAGGTACATTAAGAGGACAGATAGTTGCAGAATAATTTGCTTGGCCTTGAGATGTTCTATAAGGACAGCCTCAAATCCATCAATTGTCAAAGACTGGGAGTGGTGGAACAGTTTATTTAGAAGTTTGCCTCTCTTTCTGAATCCCTCTACTAATAACTAGGAACTCAAAAAACATTGGCAATGATAATACAAATATTAGTTCAAGGATTATAAGTGAAAACCTCAGAGAAGAAGCCTTCATCATTTGTTCAGTGTCAGTCCCTACTTCAGAGAAGTAATTCCTCTGAATTTCCCTCCTTTTTGCCTACCTTTTCTTTCCACTTCTCTGGAGGTCCAGTGGTTAAGAGTTCACCTCCCAGTGAGACAATTTTTGGTTGGTAGATGTTCCTAAGTGTGTGGGAACACACACTATATCAACACAAAGGAAGCTTTGGGGGGATGCATCTGCTGTATTGATATTTCCCAAATTAGCTTTCTGTCTCTCTCCTCTGCCACTACACACTTTCCCTACTATTGACCTGAGAAAAGAAGATATTTTAATTGTTTTAATTCTCAAACTATTTAATATAAATACCAAACAGCTGGTGTGATTGCCTCCATGCATTTGACAGGGAAACAGAGGGCACCCAATGGCTTCACAGCTATGTCAGGTCATACTCACATGCAGAATTTAGTTCTTATATTCCATTTACAGTATTTAGTAAACAATCCCAATCAAAGGCTTCAAAGATAACCCAAGTTAGCATGGCATGGCTCCATGTACTTCCTTTCTCTATCCCATAATAACATGAAGTAGATAGAAGTGATCTTATTATGTTTAGTCTTCCATATTCTGTAAAAATAAGTGCTGCTGAAAACACACAATTTACTTTAAGAAAGAAGAAGAGCTCCCTACTATGATCTTTCTCCTATAAGAGAATATTCTCTTATAGGAGAAAGATCATAGTTTAAATTTACCACATGCTTAAGACCCATTCTTTTAATAATAGTCATGTAATTAAGCTGTGATAGATCTTCCAAATTCTTTATTGAAATAAAATCATTCTGAACCAAATTCTCATAAGAATTGAGGAAATCAGTCCTCAATGCATTTAAACCTAAGAAGACCTTCTTCTTATACATTACATTCTTGGCAAAACATCATAAACAAAACTACTTAAAATATAAGTGCAGTGATATTTGCTACCCAGAGATCCTGTCTCTTCACTTATCTCTGATTTCTTACATCTTATTGTCCACTGAGATCTCCACTTGGAAGTCTAATGGGCGTATCAAACTTATCAGCTCCAAAGTAACTTTCTAACCACACCCACAATTCAGACCAACCCTTCCTGTCATCTTCTGCATACCAAAAGGTGGCAATGCCATCTGTTCAGTTGTTCAGGTCAATCATTTAAGGTCATCTTTGAAATTTCTCTTCCATCTACAGCCTATGTCCAACCCATCAGCAAATACTAGTAGCTCTACTTTCAAAATATATCTAGAATCCAGCAAATTCTCACTATCCTCCAGGAATAGCATCCAAGTTTAGGTAATCTTTTCTCTTACTTAAATTACTAAAATAGTCTCGCAACTAATTGTTCTCTGCATCAGTCTATGGCCCACTCTGATCTAGAATGTTACTTTTAAGGCACCAAATCATATCACCTTGTGCTCAAAGCTTTCCACCTCATGCAGAATAAAAAGCAAAGTCCTCACAGTGATGCATAAAATGCCCTCTATACCTGCCTGTTCCCACATTTATCTAACCTCTTAACGACTGCACATAGCTCACACTGCCCACCACAGATGGGACTTTGCATTTAACCTTTCTTCTGTCTGGAAAGCTCTTTCAACAGTTAACCTCAGAATGTGCGAGCTTGCTCAGCCGCTCAGTCATGTCTGACTCTTTGCGATCCTATGGACTGTAGCCCATCAGGCTTCTCTGTCCACGGGATTCTCTAGACAAGAATACTGGAGTGAGTTGTTACTTCCTCTTCCAAGGGATCTTCCCAACCCAGGGATCAAACTCACATCTCCTGTGTCTCCTGCATTGGCAGGAGGATACTTTACCACGAAGCCACCGGGTAATCCACCTCAGAGCCCCCTCCCTCAATCTACAAGATTTCATATCAATCTTATTTTAAAATAAAATCCATTCCAGACTCCAATCTCTTCTTCTCCTCACTTGACCAATTCTTCTCTGCTTTCTGTCTCTATACCATATGACTTAAGAATCATTCTGCTTAAGTCCAGAGTATTTATTTTACCCATAGACCATACGTTTAAGTTATTTCTCTTAAATTGTTTGGGTCACCTCTACTAGAATATATTAGAATGCAAAGTCCATCAGGGCAGAAATTTTGGTCTGTTTTGTTCACTGGTGTATCCCCAGTGATCAGAGCAGCACCTGGTACAAGCAGTCACTTCACGAATTTTTGTTGAATTAATTGATAAATTACACACAAATATAAAAATTCAGAAGAGCTATTTAAGAATATAAATTAGTATCATTAATTATTCTCTTTAATATAATTAAGTTTCATGTTTCAAAAATGCACTCAGTTAAAAATCTCAGGATAACTATGAGACTACCCAAGTGAGTTAATTTATTTATGGTCAATATGGCATCCATCAAGCTAAATTTGTCACTAAAGCTACCAATCACAAATACTCATAAAAGCATTGTGAATTGTCTGTTTAGAATTAATAATTTACTTATAAAATTAACCATGTCAACCTCCTACTTCAGTCTTTGCATTCTCAGTAACTACTATTGGCATAAATCCAATGACTCAGGCCTGAAACTTAAGTCATACTTGATCTATTACTGTCACTATCTCACACAACCAATCCATCTGCAAGCCTTGTCAGTTTGAACTTCAAGGTTTTCTGTTATGAATTTGCTCACAGTTCTTACCACAACCACCATCATGCCTGACCTTGACACCACCATTTCTCTTCTGGACAATGCTAAAAGTCCCTCTGTTGGTCATTCCAGGAACATTACTTCTCTCTTCCAAACCATTTTCCACACCATAGCATGAATATTTTTCCTAAAACACAGACTAGATCCCAGCACTCCATTGCTTCCACTGTTTAAAATCCTTCACTTTGCCTTTACAGTTCCTCTAGTTACAATTTTAGACTTTCATTTGCAAATATTTTCAGACTTACAGATAAGTTTCAAATATAGGACAAAGAGTAAGGTCCCCCAAATTTAAGGTCTTACTTAATCAAAGTATAATTTTCAAGTCAAGGACATTAACAAGAATATGATATTCAACTAATCAGATGCACAGGCTGCTAGTCCAGTAATGACCCTTTGATAGCTACTGTTCTAGTCATATTTGACTTTTCTCAGGTCCTTGAAACGTCAAACTCATTCCAATCTCTGGTTTCTGCATTAGTTTTTCTCTTCTTTTTTTTTCCCCCTCTGTCTCAAACATTTTTGCCCACATATTGGCATTTTAGTCATTTGGGTCCATTTGGGAAAACTTCCTGATGATCTAGTCTAAAATAGTTTACCTGATTTATTTTCACCATAGTACTTCTCACAACTTGATATTTTGCCATGTATATCTTTATATTGTCTACATTTCCACACTAGAATTTGAGCAAAGTGGGATCTGTTTTTATATTTCTGACAATATCCCCAAGATTTCAAGCTATGCTTGCCAAATGGTATTTAATAAATATTTGATTATACAAATGAAGTTCCAAGAAATATTAAACCAAATTGAATAACAATTATGTTATTTCTATAAAACTTTGCAATTTTCATTCACTCCTATACACTTATTATCTAATCTAGAAAAATGGAAAATTTATTAACTTAAGGATGAGATAAGCTTGATCTCGTTTCCCAGCTCCATTACTGACCACCAAGTTTTAAACTCTATTTAAAACTTAATCTTCTTTAAAAGTATTCAAATTCAAAATCCTCCAGTCAGTAAACATTAAAGACATAATTCAACCTATGTTTTCTGAAAGAGCAAGAATAAGATACAAATCTACTGTCATGGGATTTTTATATTTTATTTATCACGAAATCAAAGGTTAAGTTTTAATAAAGTATGAGGTCAGAAGAACAAAAACCCTGTCACACTATGTATTTTTCTTTGATACAATTTTAAACTATCTTAATAGGATACAAAAACATTTTTATAATACCATTTCATATTTTATCTGATATGCAGAGAGTTCTCAAAACTTTTGAAGCTCTTGATAGTAATGTTGCAGTGTTTATAGTTTTAACATTTTCTGAGGAAGCTGGGTAAAAAGTAAGAGTATTTCGTGCATGCTGTCACAGATAAATACATGCACACACACACAACAGAATCTATCTAGTTTTTATTTTGGCTGTATTTCATCTCTTTAAAAGACTCCCATAATGATAAGGGATTAAGAAATACAAAATACTATGTATAAAACAGATAAGCAACAAAGATATATAGAGTATAATCTATCAAAATACTGAATCGCTATATTGTACTTTTGAAACTAATGTAATATTGAAAATCAACTATACTTCAATAAAAATAGTAAAAAAATAAGACTCCCATAACAAATTAAAAAGGAGACCTAAGAGTTACATTTAGAATGGAATTAGAGTCAAATGTAGGTTGATATAACACCAAACAAACTATGTATTTCTGATTTCTAAGAGGGAGCATTCATTAACAAAACATTTGTATGTGAGGGTGTATATGTCCATACATGCTTGTTTAGCCATTTATTTTTCAAATTAGAGTTCGTAAGAGAAGTTAGAATTATGAGTTTCATACCTGATTGACATTTAGGTGTTTGGAATCACAGAAGAAAAATCCCTATTTCAAAAGCCCCCACAGATTTGATAGGAAAATAGTCCAAAATAAAATCATCATACATATACACATCATTATTATTGGGTGACTCACACAATAGTGCTCAAATCTGATATTTCAATTCTTTACTTGGAGACGTCCAAAGGTCTGTCTCAGTCTTCTATATCTTTGTAGTTGATGGACTTTGCATATGGAATGCTCTGCTATGTGTGTGCATGTGTTTATCTGTGAAAGCATGCACAAAAGACTCTTACTTTTTAACTAGCTTCCTCAGAAAATGTTAAAACTACAAACTCTAAAATGTGAGCTTTATCAAGAGCTTCAAAAGTTTGAGAACTCTGTTCACTGGCAGGGCAGCTGGCCTCCGATCCCACGTATATCTTGTTTCTCCTCTAGCAACTTCATGGCATATATCTTTAGCCTCACTCTTACACAGAAGTCAAAAGTGAGCAAGAGAGTGGGGGAAAACTAGGAAACTTAAGCTTGAGATAAGGGTCAGAAAAGAAAGAGCGAATACGTGTCTATTTCCCAGATACAGAGAACTATTTAGTATATCAAAGGATTTTAGATTAATTCACGTTTGATGCAGATATCTCCTCTCCAGACCTATGAAACTTTACTGACCAATGATATGATCTTTGATTTAGCTTTAAGAAACTTTTGTGATCTAATACAATGTAAGCTTATTCCAGATATGATCTCAAAGGGAAGCTGGAGGATTTGGCTCAGAAAAGGGACAGACTGAAACAAAGACTAATGAAGTTTCAATATGTTGCCCAAAGCAGATTAAGGATATGTCCATTCAAGAATGAAACAGATCAAGTGGAGAATAGCAGGACCAACTTGGTGGCTGCTGATCCATTCAAGTTTTTATTTGTGTTTGACTTTGTAAAACAACTCTCTGAGATTTTTACCTTTGTTTGGTTCCTCTAATGCAGGTTTCAGTCAGTCAGTCAGTTCAGACGCTCAGTCGTGTCGCTCTTTGCGACCCCAACAACACATTATAATTCAGAACATAAGGAACATTATCAGAGAAGACATGCTTGCTAAAGTACAAAAATTTACCAAATCAGTCTTAAATATTTTGCATACTTGACTTATTTTGCCTGACAGTCATTGCTTTGTGTCATGATTGTTTAACATAACTACCTAGAAATAATTTTTCTGCCATAAACAATATTAAAGTTCAGCAATATGCTCATGATATTTTATGAAAATTCCAGTTTTTACAAGCATATATTTTTTCCCAAAATATTGACTACACAAAGAAATGATGGAAATTTCAAGAATGAATAAACAGTCACTATTCTATATTTTCTGTTCACATGGAGATTATGATTAAATTACCTAAGAACAGAAATGATATTAGTTGTGTTTGCAACTTTGTCTTATAGACATTTAGAATCTTATAATTGTTTGATACAAAATTGAAATGTCATAGTAAATATCCTACAGCAGAAATCTCATTGACTCTTGTACATGTATTAGTATATCACTACGGGCATAAGTCTTTTACAAAGACTATTAACTTATCTTAATGTGGCATCTTCAATGCAAATTAACACCTGAGCTGGCTTCTTGAATTTGCAATTATTGCTTTTCAAAGTGTTAAGGTAGTTGTTCTTACATTAATAATCAAATTACATTTTCAAATTTACTTTTTTCCATTTGTGGTCTTAACAGAACAACAAAAGAATGAAACCTTTAGGTAATTTAAGAGAGCAATGAATATGAAATGGACAGAAGAGAAAGTGAAAAGCAAATGGCTTTCATTATAGCTGATAAGAGATGTAGTGAGACGGAGCCATAGAAACAGTTCACAAAAGCCTGGCCTTGAGACCAGCAATTGCACTGGCCAGAATCCTATGAACAGTTGTGATGGCTCTATCCCAGCACATCTCTCTTTCAGCTGTAGAAGTCAGTGATAAAGCTAAGACAATGGTGAAACATATTTTTATAAGAATTATCTCACTGCTTGAATAAAACCCAGAAGTTAAACATCAAACCTAAAGCCGACAAAGAGAAGAGACAGTGCTTCAGTGGGGTGAAAACAATAACAAAATACTCTCAGACTTCCTGAACAATCATTTCCCTGTGTATACATTTTTAATAGCTTGTGAAATTTTCTTTATCTTATATCTGTTATATTGTGAAGTGATATTTACATATGTTGCCCAAATGAAAGATAGCACTCACTGATAAATTTCAAACCCTATAATAACTTTTGCTGTAAGAGTAATAATAATCTCTCTTTGAATTTTTAAAAGCATTTGTCATAGAATTTTTACACACTAATGCTCCAAGATGAACCTGTGAAGAAGAGAGATCTGGCTTTCTCAACCTCCATTCTTCAAATGCAGATTAGTTAAATACACAGCTAACCACAGGTATTCTGGGTCTTCCTCCCAGGTCTCCAGATCCCAGTACACAAGCAGCTCTTTCTACTCAACATATAGCAATGACAGATATATAGGTTGTAGGTGAGAAATCCATCCTGAAGTGGCTGCAACTTTATGTATACTCCTATGTCCCCAAGCTGTGAAATTCTCCAGTCTGCTTGCAGGAGGTCCTGAAGGAGCTATATGTGGGGGACAGTGACAATGCCAGATGGCAGTTTGTGTGAAAATCTGGGACCGGGGCAGTCAGCCAAAAACAGTGGACTGAATAAAAAAGGATGATCACCAAGAATATAACCCCCCACCAATGATCACGAATGAATAGAAGCATGAATTAGGGCTCTCTTCCTCATGCAGGTAAAATCCCTTCATGCAGTTTTTCATCCACATGTAGAACAAATGAAATAAAGAGTTGTAAAATTTTAAAAAGGACTTACACTGTGCTGATTTATCTTACTATCATTTTCTTTTGCTTCATTAGTAGCCAAAAATGGGTGGGGGTGGGGGGGAAGCAGCCCATTGACAAGCAGAGTGCAGGCAAACTTAGAAATAAAGTGTTTCAAAAATTTTAATTTTATCGCCAAAAGCAGATGAGATTGCTTCAAGGAACTTGATTTATAAGAAACAGGGGTATTTGCATTGTATCGATTGTTACTGTGTGCCTTTATCACTTTTATTGTCTGCTGCAGTATAGCCCTTTGAAGGTCTGCCAAACCACTGCGGCTTGCTCAAAAGCAGGGCTGAATTTTAATTAAGCCGAGCCAAATAGACACAGAACAGTTGAACTTGATTACACCACTTGTCCTGATGGACACACAGAGGGCATTCAACACACATATTCCAATAAATGACAAAGTCAATTCATACATTGGGTAAAATTTTCAAGACAAAGCCACCATTTGTCAACATATCCCTTCTATGTAAGACTTGTGCTTCTTTATATTAATGCAATCAAGCACCAAGGAGAACTGAGATGTAAGGTAGCCAGTGAGGATATGTATGGCATAATATCTTGATAGCAATAATATTCTATATTCCCTGGGAAGAAGCAGCATATGAGTTTAGTAATTAGAATTCCACAACATTGTTCAAATAAAGAAATTAATATATGTGTGTGTGTGTGTGTCTGCATATGTATAGGTACTGATTTTCTTTTCAAATATTTCAACTTCAAGAAAAGTTTGCCACAGCATTCAGCCCAGATAGGGGAGCAGGTGGGATGTCAGATTTCATGAATTTTTATTTTGGGGACTTCAGGAAGAACAAAGCATCCAGCTTTCTGGCTTGAGCAGCCAAACTATGCTAAATAAAATGTGTTCCCACGGTAACTTCTCCTGAAATCAGCCAGTATAATTTTCCCACACAACACTGGAGCACCAAGTCTCTGACAGGTCCATGTTGCTGCAAAGAAGACTACTATATAAACTGACTTTGCTGCTACATTAAACCGAGTAATCTGCAGAATATTATCTAAAACAACATTCCTGTGTAGACTTTCAGATTTCTAGCAAAACCTGCACTTTCCCTAATGGTGGGGTATTGACCATAGGCATTATTTCAAAATTAAACACAAAAAGGAGACATTCTTTCAATACATGTGGATCTCAGATGATTAAAAGATAAATCCTAAAATATAAATAAGTTAATGTTTCTTACAGTATTGGTGAAAATTCAAAAATTATGTCTAGAAGTTGAAACAGAACTTTGCATATACATCAAAGTACAAATACATTAAAAGAATGGGAATGGCTCTTCATTTGATACATTTCAAATCACTAAGTCTTTAATAGAATTTTCCACTTTACTTCCCATCTTCCTAATACCAATTGACTACACTTAATCAATCCTAAGAAATAATCCTCCCTGTTGGATTAGCCCCCAAAAAATTCACTAAATTTCTAAAAATAAATTGATGCCTTTTCTGTGCAGGAAAGTAAATTAGGTTTTAAAAAGAAATCAAAATCCAAAGTTCTCATCCTTGACAACAGCAGAAAAAAAGAGCATATTTCAAGTACACCTTTATCTGCTGCAATTTCATTCTTTATTCCTGCCTACATGAGGGAAGGAAGAAAACAGTTTTGTGATGATACAACTAAAACCCACGATAAACATACTTTTTAAACTAAGTCATTCACCACAAAAATATCATAAGCTTTGAAGCCAGATCATACTGAATTTGAATCCTATGTATGCAATTTCCTAGCTACATTATGTTGCTCAAGTTACTTAACACCCATTTTATCAGATATAAATAGAAAGAAATAACACCTTGGGAATAAATATAATATATAAGAAATACTCCAATTAATGTATACATAATGAATTTTAATGAAGTTTAAAATGTGCATGAGTGAACATATATGACAGGAAACAGGTTCCTATTGCATGTGTGTGTGTGTTAATTGCTTAGTCGTGTCCGACTCTTCGTGACCCCATGGACTGTAGCCTGCCAGGCTCCTCTGTCATTGGAAATTTTCAGGCAAGGATACTGGAGTGTGTTGCTATTTCCTTCTCAAGGGGATCTTCCCAGCCCAGGGATCGAACCTGGGACTCCCTCACTATAGACAGATTCTTTACTGTCCGAGCCACCACTGGAAGCCCAAAGTGAAAGTGAAAGTCGCTCAGTCATGTCCAGCTTTTTGCTACACCATGGACTACAGCCGGCCAGGCTTCTCTGTCCATGAAATTCTGCAGCCAAGAATACTGGAGTGGGTAGCCTAACCATTCTCCAGGGGATCTTCCAAACCCAGTGACTGAAGCAAGGTTTCCCACATTGCAGGTGGATTCCTTACCATCTGAGTTACCAGGATATAGCATACATTTAAAAAATACTCAATTAGATCTTAACTTTTGGGCATAACTCTGAGGATGTTTCAGGGCTAGCATGTTGTATGTACTCTTTGATTTTGTTATTTTTCTTTCCAGTGGAGCCCACTATCTATTAGTTTATGTCTAATGTTAGATCCACCTAAGGCTAATACAACATGTATAATTTTCATGGGACTATCCCTATCAAGGTCAGCATTTCATTTATTGGTTTTTATTCATTTTCATAAAATAAATCGACAAGTTACAAAAATGCTAACAACTGCATTCCTAGTGCTCATTAGGCAAAAAGGGAAATGTCACTCAAACTCAAATTTTGCCTGCCATTTAGCAGTTTCATGGAAGGACCTGAAGTCATCACATATGGTATTCAAAAGGTCAGACTATGGTTTACCAAAGGTCATTTACAGATATCAGTGTTTAATATATAAAACGATAGATACCAAAGTCAAATCTACAAACCATGAAAGAATACCTGTGCCTTACTCTATATTTTATGCAGGTCTTAGTTTCTAAGCCATGCATTAGTATAGCATCCCTATCCTGCTATATTTTACCATTTCATCCCATTCATTCCTCTACGGTAATTTTATATTTATGATATGAGTTTAGTTGTTTTCTGACTGCCTCCCTTATAGCTTATATGTTCTATATGTGCAAGGACTACATTCTATTTTTTATTAGAAATACATATAAATTATCTTAAAGACAGTTCCTAACACAGTCACATCTCAACAAATATTTGTTGAATGAATTCCAAATGATTAAACCCTAAAGTCTAAAGGGTAAGCTCACAATTCAGGGAAAATGGAGGGTATCTGTTTTTTGTTTTTCCCTCTGAAAATTACTTTCACTTACAAACTCATTTGTTCATTGGTTTACATCATATCTAGTGTGCATATTTATTATTCAATTTTTCATCAGATCAAAGAGGCAGAAGAGACCTTGAGATGTTTTTCTTGCCTTGGGGTATTGCTACTACTCAAAGCATTCAGTAAACATTAGTTTTTTCTAAAACTCTGGAGGCTTCATGAAATTCAGATGAGAAATAATCTTGCCTAGAGGGTAGAAAAAGGGTGACATCTATAAATGATTCTACTATATAACCCAAAGTTAGACCTTGCAAATATTTATTCTTACAGCACAATTACAGTCTGCCCCATCCTCTCTCTGGGGATGAGGGTTTTGTGTTTCCTGTTCTTAGTCAGGGGCCTGCTGATGTGTTGGATATGATAATGGGTACATAGGCAGAACTGAAAAGGTCTGGAGAAGAAGTGAGATATGGGGAGCGAAGGAGTGGAGGGACATAAGATATGAACAGATCAGTTGCGGACAGTGTTTGGAAGGGAAGTAAGAAGAGGGAGTCCTGAAGCATGGTGAGAGGTCTTCAAGAAGAGCAAAGAGTTAAGAGAACCCTTAAATATTTTTTATCACTTTTCCAAAAATAATTAGTAGATATAAAAATTGCTTTTTAAATTTTGTTTTGTTTTTTATTTTGGTTGATGAGTTGTTTTGTTTTGTTGGTTGTTGTTAGATATAGGACTTGTGTTACTTTGTAGGATGGCACTGGCCTGAGAATGACCATACAGTGACCTAGAAACTTTGCATGGGTGATAATCTTAAGGGTAATTTGGAAGTCTCTTAAATCTCTTAAGACAGTACAAATACAGGAAATTTCTATCAGAACAGAAATTTTGATTGGACAGCACTGTTCTAGAACTTTGGGCTATTCAAATGTCCTTGGTCCTATTAGTGGAATGAAATATTCGAAGACAAATAGTTTGTCATTATTCTATTTCAAGAAGTTAATATAAAATATTGACGGTGATGATGCATTTTTGTGTCTTCCATGTACTAATTTCCAGATATCTCCAACTTGTTTCTATTTCCGTTGTTGAAATTTTTACACACAGGTTTTTGCAACATATTCTCATTCCCTCCTTGTATTATTTGGATTATATTTGTATTTTTATTAAAATTTTTATTATCAAAACTACTCAGTGGATAAAATAAATATCAAAAAACCTATATTTTTTATCACAATTTTTTGCTTACACAGAATACTATGATATGGAGATAATATGCACTGCCAGTTAACACAAAAACAAACAAAAATGCCCTCAAAAAATGAACCTCAAGGTCAGTGTGAATTGTAAACATCTAGATATGGCCGGGACAGGATTGGAAGTACTCTATTTCTAGGCCTAATGTTCAGTTCAGTTCAGTCGCTCAGTTGTGTCCGACTCTTTGCAACCCCATGGACTGCAGCACACCAGGCCTCTCTGTCCATCACCAACTCCCGGAGTCTACCCAAACTCATGTCCATCGAGTCAGTGATGCCATCCAACCATCTCATCCTCTGTCATCTCCTTCTCCTCCCACCTTCAATCTTTCCCAGCATCAGGGTCTTTTCAAATGAGTCAGCTCTTTGCATCAGGTGGCCAAAGTGAGTTTCAGCTTCAGCAACAGTCCTTCCAGTGAATACTCAGGAATGATCTCCTTTAGGATGGACTGATTGGATCTCCTTGCAGTCCAATGGACTCTCAAGAGTCTTCTCCGACACCACAGTTCAAAAACATCAATTTTTCGGCGCTCAGCTTTCTTTATAGTCCAACTCTCACATCCATACATGACCACTGGAAAAACCATAGCCTTGATTACACAGACCTTTGTTGACAAAGTAATGTCTCTGCTTTTTAATATGCTGTCTAGGTTTGTCATAACTTTCCTTCCAAGGAGTAAGTGTCTTTTAATTTCATGGCTGCCGTCACCATCTGCAGTGATTTTGGAACCCCAAAAAATAAAGTCAGCCACTGTTTCTACTGTTTCCCCATCTATCTGCCATGAAGTGATGGGACTGGATGTCATGATCTTAGTTTTTTGAATGTTGAGCTTTAAGCCAAATTTTTCACTCTCCTCTTTCACTTTCATCAAGAGGCTCTTTTCAAGAAGAGGTTCTTCTTCTTCACTTTCTGCCATACGGGTGGTGTCATCTGTGTATCTGAGGTTATTGATATTTCTCCCGGCAATCTTGATTCCAGCTTGTGCTTCATCGAGCCCAGCATTTCTCATGATGTACTCTGCATATGTTTAGCTCTAGTAAACCATAAGCTACCAGGAACGAGAACCCAAGGAAGACATGCTTTAGAGTTAAGCCACTGCTAAAGGAATATAGAAGGTAGAAAGAGGCAGTGAGGAACATTTGGATAATTTTAGTATTGTTTAACAAATGATAGGGAGTTTCCAAGAGGGCTGGGAAAGGATAAAGACTGAAAATCTCATGGTCTCCTTGGAGTAGAACACTCTGCTGCCCATGTTCGAAAGAAAAGACAATTTCCACATGAGCACGTAGCAGTGGAGGGACAACTAGAGATATGTTAGTCTGAGATTCACTTGGCTGTCTTCGTAATTTAAATAATTCTAAGGTAGGCAGGCAGATGGAAGCTTCAGCAAAGTCAGTAATAGTCAAGGATTAATGTAAGCAAAATAGTATGCATGTTTATTTCATACATGGAAAACTTACTTAAAATACTGAAACATATTTATATGTAATAACAATTGAATTCAGGATTCTTTATAATTAAACTGCACAGGCACACCTTGGAGATATTCCAGGATTGGTTCCAGACCAGCACAATAAAGCAAATATGACAATAAAGTGAATCACATGAATTTTATTTCCTAGTTCATATAAAGTTATGTTTTCACTATATTACAGTCTATTAAGTGCACAATATTATGTCTAAAAACAATGTACATAACTTAACTAAGGAGTACTTTGCTGCTAAAAATGCTAACCATTTTCTGAGCCTTTATCAATATTCTTTTTGCTAGTGGAGGGTCTTGCCTTAATGCTGATGGCTGCTGACTGATCAGGGTGGAGGTTGCTGAAAGCTGAGACAGTGGTGGCAATTTCTTAAAATAAGACAACAATGAAGGTTGCTACATCGACTGACTCTTCCTTTCACAAACAACTTTTTTGTCACATGCAATGCTGTTTGATAGTATATTATCCACAGAAGAAACTCTTTCAAAATGAGTTAATACTCTCAATCCCTGTTGCTGCTTTATTAACTACATTTATGTAACACTCTAAATCCTCCGCTGTTGTTTCAACAATCATTACATCATCTTCACCAGTAGATTCCACTCAAGAAACCATGGATTCATAAGAAGCAACTTCTCATCTGTTAAAAATCTAGATTGCAGCAATTCAGTCACATCTTCTGGCTCAACTTTTAATTCAAGTTCTTGTTACATTTAAGATTACTTCTTCCACTAAAATCTTGAACCACTCAAAGTTATCAGGATGGTTGGAATCAACTTCTTCCAAACTTCTGTTAATGTTGATATCTTGACCTCTTTCCATGAGTCACAAGTGTTCGTAGTGGTATCTAGAATGGTGAATCCTTTCCTGAGATTTTCAATTCACTCTGCCCAGATCCATTAAAGGAACCACTATCTATGATAGGACTGTAGCCTACCAGGCTTCTCCGTCCATGGGATTCTCCAGGCAAGAATACCGGAGTGGGTTACCGTTTCCTTCTCCAGGGGATCTTCCCGACCCAGGGATCGAACCCGGGTCTCCCGCATTGGAGCCAGACGCGTTAACCTCTGAGCCACCAGGGAAGCCCATGATAGCTATAGCCATAAGAAATGTATTTCTTAAAAAAATAAGACTTGAAATTAAAAACTACTTGACCGTTGGGCTGCAGAATGAATACTGTGTTAGTTAGCAGGCATGAAAACAGTCATCTCACTGCGCATCTTCATCAGAGCTCTTGAGTGATCAAGTGTATTGTGAATGAGCAGTAGAATTTCAAAAGCAATCTTCCTGCTGTTTCCATTTATAGAGCACAGGCAGAGTAGATTTAGCACAATTCTTAAGTACCCTAGGATTTTTGAAATGATAATGAGCATTGGCATCAACTTAAAATCACCAGCTGCATTAGCCCCTACCAAGACAGACAGCGTACCATTTGAGGCTTTGAAGCCAGGTATTGACTTCTCCTCTCTAGCTATGAAAAGACTCAGCTGGCATTTTCTTCCAATACAGGGCAGTTTTGTTTACACTGAGAATTCACTGTTTAGTGTAATCACCTTCATTAATTATATTAGCTAGACCTTCTGGATAACTTGCTGCAGCTTCTACATCATCACTGGCTGCTTCATCTTGCACTTTTATGTTATGAGATGACTTCTTTTCTTAAACCTCATGAACCAACATCTGCTAGCTCCAAATTTTCCTTCTGAAGCTTCCTCACCTCTCTCAGCTTTCACAGAGTTGAAGAGAGTTAGGGTCTTGCTCAGGCCTTGCTCTTCAGCTCTGGCTTAAGGGAATATTCAGGCTGGTTTGATCTTCTATCAAGGCCACTCAAACTTTCTCCACATCAGCAATAAGGCTTTGTTGCTTTCTTATCATCTGTTGTCCACTGGAGTAGCACTGCTCATTTTCTTCAAGAACTTCTCCTTTGCATTCACAAGTTGGCTAACTGGAATAAGAGGCCTAGCTTTCAGGCTATCTCAGTTTTCAATATGCCTTTCTCCCTAAAATTAAGTTTCTGACTTTGTATTTTTTGTTGTTGTTTTGTTTATTTTTAAATAAAATAAATAAAATTTTAAAATAAATAAATAATGCTGCTTCTTCCTTTAAAACGATTTTGGCTGCACCACACAGCATGTGGGATCTTAGACCTTGACCAGGGACTGAACCTATATTCCCTGCATTAGAAGAAAGGACTCTTAACCACTGGACCACCAGGGAAGTCCCAGTTTCTGGCTTTTGATTTAGAGTGAAAGATGTGTGACTTTTTCTTTCACTTGAACACTTAGAGGCCACTCTAGGGTTAATAACTGGCCTAATTTCAACACTGCTACATCTCAGGGAATAGGGAGGAAGGAGAAGAGGGGGAGAGCCATAGGACTGGCTTGTTGGCGGAGCAGTCAGAAAATACATAACATTTAAGCAATTAAGTTCATCGTCTTATATGAATATGGGTCAGGGCACCCCATAACAATTACAATCGGAACATCAAAAATCACTGATCACAGATTACCATAACAAATAAAATTACAATTTTAAAAGTTTGAAATAATGTGAGAATCACCAAAACGTGATGCAGAGACACAAAGTGAGCAAATGCCATTGGAAAAAAATAGTGCCAATATGTGGACTCACTTAATGTAGGACTGCCAGAAACCTTCCATTTGTAAAAAACACAAATTTGCAAAGTGCAATTAAAGTGAAACACAACTAAATGAGGTAACCTGTATTGCTCTCTAAATAAGAATGATGCTGATGTGTTTAAAACCTTAGAAAAAGAGTAACCAAGTCAAGAAAAAGGAAAGTCAATGACATCTAGGTTTAGTGGCAAAAACTCTGACCCTGTGGTCAAATCTTTGTACTTCACTACTGACTTTATGAGTCAAGGCACACAATTTAATGTACCGGTACCCTTATTTGTCTTAACTCTGAAATATAGTTCAAGCTCCATTAAAAGCAAAATGTTAAAAATAAGAGGAATGCACACTCTGATCAGCAACTTTCATAAAAGTAAGGTACTGAATGCAAACTGTGGTGGTGTATTTTGGTTACTGAAGAATGTCATATGAATAAGAATATTTACTGTTTCCTGTATGTTAAGTGCTTAACATGTAATGACTCTGTTAATACTCACAACAACTCCATAAGGGAGGTACTATAATTATCCCATTATAGAGGAAATTTTAAGATAGAAGCAAAGTTTTTATTCTAGTGCTCATGAGTTTGTTCCCACAGAGCTTTCTAACCTAACAAATTATTATAGTAGGCTGTGCCCAGGGAACCTAAGTATATATACTGACAAAGAGCACTGCTGGAAAACAACTGCCAATCAAACAGGCAAATGGATACACAGCCCCATAAGGAGAACCTGTTGTTGTATTTAGAATGATGACACTGAAAAAGAAACCAGATACCCCATAGCACCTACATCAGATTTAATCAGTTGTCAAGAAAAAAATGGAGAAGAAACGGCCCTCAAATTAGAGGGATATCTGCTTTGTCCTTCAGTTCTTATCACACACCTGAATGTATTAAATGCTTTCAATAAATGTTTAATACATACACATAAGTCAGGGACGGGAACTTGGTGGAAACCCAAGAGCAGTCAAGGGAGAAGGGCTGGGGAAGTGAGGCAGCCAAGAGTGGAAAGAAGGGCGAGATGGAGGAGACAACACTACTGCCAGGGCTGAAACCACGAGAGAGGTGTCACGATGCGGAGAAAACTAGGGACTGAGTTAGGATACTCCAGGATTAGTTACGAGCACGCACAAAAGGGAAATGGTTCAGGCTTTCCTGCAGTCCTTCCCCTAACTGCTGTGAAAATCACCTGTGGGTCAGGCCCCTTCTACCACAAAGAAGGGCTGCTCTACGTTTTCCTCATATTTAAGAAGTAAAGAGGAAGACAAGCTGGAAGGAGAAAGAAGGGAACCTCAATGTGAACTATCATGTAATATGGACATCCTGTTCAAAAGTGTGAGAACATCAAAAGGAGTTATTAATTTGCCAACTAGATGTTAAGTGTCTTGAGGGAAAAAAGTATACCTTTAAACGTTTTAAATGCCTTAATACACTTTCTTGCATATAGCTACTAATCAGCAACTAATTTTGAGAGGCATTATGGCATAGCAGAAAAAGTATTGGTTTGGAGTCTTTAAATAGAACTGCTTCAATTTTCTCGTCTATAAAACAAAAACAAAACAAAGATGCAGACTGTTAGATCATTTTAGGATTCTTTTCATACATTTTAATTGAAAATCC
The DNA here is from genome assembly GCF_049115385.1 of Moschus berezovskii. Classification (NCBI taxonomy): domain Eukaryota; kingdom Metazoa; phylum Chordata; class Mammalia; order Artiodactyla; family Moschidae; genus Moschus; species Moschus berezovskii. The sequence goes on along the minus strand of NC_142488.1, from coordinate 26,234,215 downwards.
ATCATTATGATTATCAATTACTTAGCATCACTCTTAATAAGGAGTTCTCCTTTGAGTGACAATGCATGATGTTTGAGAAAGTGCACTAGGCCTCTTTCTAACTGTAACACTGGGCTAAGTATGGAATTTGATCAGATTTAAATAACTGTATGGGGTGAGCTGAAAATAAGGAGTATGTGTCTTGCAGGGGAAAAAAAAAAGAAAGAAAGAGAGAGGGAGAAGAAGGGGGAGGTAGGGAATCAAAGAAACAAACTACCCAGGTGACTCAGATATGCATGTACTCTCAACCTAATTGGAAACTCCCTTTTAACAGAAAGCTCTTACTCTGGAGTATTTTATTTAGTCAAATCTCCAAACCAATTACAATCATATACATGAGCAATGTGGCAGGTTTCATCTATTTCATGAAGCTCTGCTGTGGGAAAGTCATATCAGAAATGAGATTGTTAATATAAATAGGATTATTTCAATAGAGAATATATTAATAGCACCTAATGAATAAAGGGCTTCCCTGGTAGCTCAGCGGTAAAGAATCCACGTGCCAATATAGGAGATGTGGGAGATGCAGATTTGATCCCTAGGTGGGGAAGATCCCCTGGAGTAGGAAATGGCAGCCTACTCCAGTATTCTTGCCTAGAGAATCCCATGGACAGAGGAGTCTGGCAGGCTACAGTCCATGGAGTCGCAAAGAATTGGACATGACTGAGTGACTGAATACACACACAATGAATAAAGCAAACTTCACACATGCTGGCAAACTTTTAACTTAATACATACTGGTGGTTCAGATGGTAAAGAAACTGCCTGTAAATCAGGAGACCCAGGTTCAATCCCTGGGACAGGAAGATGCCCTGAAGAAAGGAATGTCAACCCACTCCAGTATTCTTGCCTGGAGAATTCCATGGACAGAGAAGTCTGGCGGGCTGCCGTCCATGTGGTCGCAAGGAGTCAGACAGGACTGAGTGACTAGTATGAGTGCCTAGGACTGGTCAAACATGTAGTGGAGTGGGAGTCTGCTCTAAATTAATCTGTAAAGATGAGCTGGAAGAGACAACAGTAATTTAAAGAGCTGAGAAAAACTAGGTAACAGAGAAATTTGTTTGCTCACATGAAATAGCCTGTGTAAAGAATTGGAGGTGGGAGACGAGAACTCCCTTCAAGTGACAGAGAGCCATTTGGTCTCAATGAATCTGTCATGGCTCACATTGGAATCAAGACAATTTGCATGTTTAGTGATTGATACGGAGCGAGGCAGTAAATCACACTGGGTCTCAGCTCAAAGCCTCTGCTATCTCAGACATAGAAAGATGAACACTTGTACCCCACACCTCAAGTAGTCACATTGTTCAAACACACTAGCAGGGATGGTCTGAAAATATCCATCAGTCAGGTCTGAACTGGAAAGACAGAGAACTCTATCACTGGAAATCATTTACCATATGATGCAGTGTAGATTAAGGGTTTCGGGTATTTTCAGCTTTTGAAATATTTAATAGGATTTTTATCAACATGCTGCATTTTGCCTATAACATATTGCCATACCCAAGGGGAAAACAAATAAACAAACCACAACCACAACCAACTTGTTACCCAGGAGATTGAAATACATATTCAGCATGCTGGTAATTTCTCTGACTCTCTGTTTTCAGAAACAAAATTATTTTCTTTTGCTTTAGGATTGCTGATTTTGCTTTCAGATTAAATCTAATGTTAAAAGTGAGAGCAGGAGAAAAGCAAAATGTATTCTCCATGGAGAGTAATTCTATTACCATCACTGGACCGATCTTGTAGCTAAGAGGTATATTCTTTCAAGAAGAAAAATGGCCTCTCCCCAAACAATGACTGGATATTCTGTCTTTAAGTGTAGAAAAAGCAATGATGACACAATTAGCCTTAGAAACTAGTGAAACTAATAGCCAGCATAAAATAGGGCAAAAAGGAAACCACTAATATCTGGTTACACATTAAGGTATCCTGAATTAAGTCCAAGAAAATTCACATTGTTGCCTTGTTAAGTGTCTAAAGAGGAAATGGTCTCTGTGAAAGGAGAATAAAGGGCTACCAAGTAAGAGTGGTGCTCCCTCAAGCCCTAAAGATTTTAGCTCTTGCCTTACTGTCACTCTTTCCAATATGACCCTTGTCATCATTTATGGTACTTCAAGTATCCATTGAAAAATAATTCTCTCACCACTTGGACCTACTCATTCACTGAACCCTTTGACTCCAGAGATCATGTCTTCCGCCCTGCCTTGACCAATTGGTCCCATGGTCTTACCCTAGATTTTGACATGAGCTCAGATTTAAGCATTTCACTTTCAAATCTTCACTTTCTAAGCTTCCATCTAGTATCCCCTATTCCAAGAATTATTTGCTATCACCAGACCCAGCAATCCATTCATCCCACTAGCTTTTCACCATCCTTCACACCCTGCCTGCTCTTCTCTTCTTATCAAGCATAAACTCCACGGTTACCATTATAACCACTTTTTTGCATAAACCCTCAAATCTCTTTGCCCCTCTCACTTCTGGTGCTCACTTGAGAAATCTCAAACTCCAGTTACAGCCAACTCTCCAATCATTCCTTGCTCACTCTCATGTTATTCATTCCTCTGGGGAAAAAATATCCATTCATTGTGACTAGTGGTATCCTAAATTCAAGACCACTAACTTCAAGCTGGTGCTTAGCATGACCCAGAAATCTTACCCTATCTCTTAGTTGACACCTTCTCCTGTACTCCTGGATTGATGCATCTTAAATTTACCTTCATATAGGGGGATTCTAAAAACTTGCTAAAGTCAAGCGTCATCCCAAGATTCTGAGTTAACTGGTCATGGTTGCAACCTAGGCACTGGAATTTTTAGATGTTCAGGTGAAGCGATGCTCAAGAACTCTATTTGATGACTATTTTATTTTGTTCTTCCTCAAACATGCAAGATCTCCTTCCTCATTCTCAGTTGATGAAACTGCTTCTCATTTATCTGAGAAAACCGAAACAATCAGTAGATAACTTCTCCCCAGCTTCCTGTCACCACATCTGCCCACAAGCCTGCACTGGTGCCCAATACTGTGGATTACTGATGTGTGTCCCTATTACAGGACGTGGATCCTGTGCTCCAGATTCAGTCCCCTCCCACCTACTCAGGAGCGTGGATCCAGCTATTAGCCTCCCTCTCTCCTGCATCACCAACTTCTCTCACTTTTTAGCATCATTCCCATGGGTATTCCATGCTATTATTTTCCCATCTTAAAAACAGCTTCTTTGTCCCCACTCCCCACTCACAGATAAGGCCCAATTTCATTGTTCCCCTTAAAAGTGAAACTTGTTTACAAAAACTTTAGCAGTTCTCTAATTCTACTCAATTCTCCCTTGAGTCAAACATTTCTTTCAATGATGCTCTTACTCTTATGCTCCTTGACAAGTACAGTTGTCAAGGTCATTAAAGGCTACCAAGTTGATAATCTAGTGGTCAACTCTTAGGTCTCATCTTCTTTGACAAATCATTAGCTTTTAATACAGTCAATAGACTCTTTTTTTCTTTGAAATAATTGATTTATTTAGCTTTTTGAATATGGATCTGAAAACTACAGTCTGTGGGCTAAATCAAGCCCAGGGCTGCTTCTTGTAAACAGTTTTATTGGAACACAGCCATATTCATTTTATCTGTTACCTATGGTTGCTTTTTGCTAAATGAACAGAGTTGTGTAGGTGCAAAAGAGATCTTTTGGCTGGTGAAACCTAAAATATTTACTATCTGGTCCTTTGCAGAAGAATGTTACCAATGACCTCTCCGCCAACACCCGTTCCTCTGAGCTTTTCTCATCTCAGTAAATAGCAACTCTATCGGCCCAAAAACTCAAGCCAAGAATTCTGGATTCTTCCTTGACTCTTTCTCTTCTTTCACACTATACATAAAATCTCCCAGCAAATTCTGACCTCTTTATCTTCAAAATATGCTCATAATCCAATCACTTCTTATGACCACTACTGCTGCAGCCCTGGACCAAGCCATTATCATTTCTTACTTAAACTATTTAATGGATTCATAATCGGTCTCCCTATTCTTTGTGCTGTCTCTCTCCTCAGCCTTTCCTTACACACCACTCACTCTCAGTTCATTTTCAACATAGAAGCCAGGGTTACCATTTTAAAATATTAAGTCAGATGACATTATGCTATTTTCAGAGCCTTCCATTCACTTCCTACCTTACTTATATTAATTAAAACCTTTTTAACCTAAAAAAAATTTACATGATTTTTCTAACCTTATAGCCATTGCTGCTCCATCCCTCACTGTGCCCCAGCCTCTCTGATCTAGCTCTTTCTTGAACACAACAGGCATGTTCATTCCTCAGAGCCTTACCATTGCTGTTACTTGTGCCTGGGATGCTCTTCCCTGAGATTTCACTATGCTTGGAACTCTTCTCTTCTTCCACCCTTTCTCAATACCACCTACTCAGTGAAGTCTTCCATGTCCATCCTACTTAAAACTGCAAGCCCCTTACCATATTCCACATCCTGCCTTCCTGTTGTATCTTTCACCAAAGCATTCATCACTAAGCAAGACATACCATATTTTACATATTTATTTTATTTATTGCCTCTCTAAATTCAATTGTAAATTGCTGAATCCCTGGTGACAAGAAGGCACTTAATAGGTGTTTTTGAATATGTGCTGACTGAATGAACACATGGAGTTGAAAGAAAACAATCAATTGAAAGTTTCTCAATTTTCCTTCTGGCTTTTCAACTTTCCTTCAGTACTAAAGATGCATGTATCTAAGTTCTTTTAAGTTCAATTCAAATATTTATTGATCTCACAAGTGTTCCAGGTTTTGTACTGTGACTTAGGAATGCCAAAATGACTTAGATCAGTATCATTTAATGTAGAAGGACAACTAAAGTATTACAAGGTCTAGGGAAAGTTCAACATAGAGAACTCAAAAAGGGCTCCAAAACAGAGGGCAACTCCCTGGTTGTCTTGAACAATAACCCAGTATTTACCAGGAAAATTCTGGGTTGACAGAAGTGGAGGGAGAGTGCTGACCAAGCAAGTATCACAGGAAAGGAAGTGGAGACATAAAACAAGGACTAAGCACAGTATTTTCACACCACTGAGTCACACCGTGAGTTTGCAAAGCAGAGAAAATGGCAGCACGTGAAAATGAACAGATGAGTACTAGCCAGATGACAAAAGACCTTATCTTAAAATTTTAACAGGTGGGGACATAATTTTCTTGAATGCAAAATTAGCCTGACATTTATGGTTTAATTTTAAAAAATACTGAGTCAGTATAAAAAAATGTGTTCCATTCTACATGCATTTCAAATGTATAGGCAGAATACATGTGTCTATTTACCTACCTTTACATCTATACAAACACTTAGACCAGTAACTCCATCTATATTTCCCTTTATTCCTCTCCAAATAAATATGCTATATCAATATTATCTTAATTACATAAAGGAGCTGATCATTCTCCAGTTTTGAACTGGCCCACATTTAAGGAGCAGAGGCAGAAAGCACAGAAGTTAAGTACCCCTGAGTTTCAGGACTCGGCTTGTCATTTACAAGCCAAATGGCATAGTTCAAGTCTCTTAGTCCTTTGTGTGTTAAGTCTTGTTATAGCTCCTGGTTATAACAGAAGGAAAATAATACTAGCCCTCACAGGAACTTATTTAAGGATGAAATGAGATAATGGACAAATTTTATTAAAATATAATACTATAGAATGGTAATAGTAGTAGCAGTAATAAAGGAAATATTAATTCAGGATTTCCATAGCCCAGTTTTTGACAGAGTTTTCGTTAACTAAAACTCAAAGGAGAGCTCAGTCTTCATGTGTATGTGTGTGTGCTCACTCAGTCATGCCTGACTTTTTGTGATGCTGTGGGCTGTAGCCCACTAGGCTCCTCTGTCCATGGGATTTTCCAGACAAGAATACTGGATTAGGTTGCCATTTCCTACTCCTGGGGATCTTCCCAACCCAAAGATTGAACCTGAGTCTCCTTGCATTGGCATGCTCAATCTTTACCACTGAGCCACCAGGGAAGCCCTCAGTCTTCATAATGGTGTCAAAAATTCTAGAAAATAGATATACACAAAAAGCATCACAGTAATGTGCTTATTTTTTTCATTAATTAATTGACAAATAATCATTGAAAACTACCCTTTATAAGTCAACAGCAAAAATGTAATGCTCATCAAATGCCATATACTAGTCTATGCTTACATTCATTGACTCACTGAGTAATCAAACAGTCCCCTTGTGATAGATGCTATTAATATTTAATCTTAATTATGTAGAAAAGGAAGCTCAGAGTGTTTGAGTAACTCCAAGTGTCACACAGCAAATTTTGGTAAAAGCCAGAAGTCACAGCCAGGACTTATTCTAGTACCAACATCTGTATCCACTACACTTATTCTAAACATGTACCCTGTTCTTTAAGTCCTCACTAGGCCTCAAGAGTTTTGTGTTTAAGTGGGACTATAAGCTTAACACCCTGATCACAGCATAAGTGAAGTGAAAGTTGCTCAGTCATGTCCAACTCTTTGCAACCCCATGGACCGTACAGTCATGGAATTCTCCAGGTCAGAATACTGGGGTGGGTAGCCGTCCCTTTCTCCAGGGGATCTTCCCAACCCAGGGATCAAACCCAGATCTCCCACATTTGAGGTGGATTCTTTACCAGCTGAGCAACCAGAATGACCCACAGTATGACCATAAAAGAAATACCAATTTTTTCCACAGATATCTTTAAAATTCACATCTTCTTTGTACCCTGCTGCTGCTGCTGCTGCTGCGTCACTTCAGTCGTGTCCGACTCTGTGTGACCCCATAGACAGAAGCCCACCAGGGTCCCCTGTCCCTGGGATTCTCCAGGCAAGAACACTGGAGTGGGTTGCCATTTCCTTCTCCAATGTGTGAAAGTGAAAGTGAAGTCGCTCAGTCATGTCCGACCCTTAGCGACCCCACGGACTGCAGCCTACCAGGCTCCTCCATCCATGGGCTTTTCTAGGCAAGAGTACTGGAGTGGCTTGCCATTGCCTTCTCCGCTTTGTACCCTGGGTCAGACCATAAACAAAAAATGGACTGTGGGTTTCTCAAAACCAGGAAAAGTATTTGATTTATCTTACCTAAGCAATTTGCATATAATAGACAAAATATTTCCTGGATGAATAAAGCAGAGGCCAGCTATAATCCAGATTCATGAGTTACAAAAACACTGATAATTATGACAGCCAACATGTGGAAAGAAATCAGGGCTGATGGGCTCAGCAAAATTATAGAGAATCATTCAATTTTCAAGTTGGATATTATTTTTTAAGACACTGAACCAAAGACAGAATTAGTACCGACAGAGCAGAATAAAAGAGAACTAATGAAGAACTGTAAATTCAGCCCTAAGACTGTTTACCTAATCAATCACAGAAAGTCTAATCAAGCATAGCTGGTCTATCCAAGGCCAGAATTAAGGTGTGCTTTGCAACCAAAGCTGACAAGTTATATCAGAAAAATTTTAAATAAGGAGCTGTGGTGTTTAGGCAGGAAAGAAATCTTAGGAATAACCAATTCTCAACTACTTCAGTATAAGCAAATTTATTCTATTAAAATAGTAACATGATAATTCTCTTGATTTACTTTTCTAAAGTGATTTCCAAACCAGAGTGGTGTGTGTATTTTAATGCTATTGTCAAAATGCACTGAGTTGAGGTGGGTAGAGAATTCACTCATTCATCAAGTATGTATGAGCTGGTACAGTGGGACATCCATTGTGCTGTGAAAGAGAAAGTATGAGAAAGGTGCTCTGTTCTCAGGAAGTCATGGTAACTGATAAACAGGTAAATGAATAATTATAATACAACGAGACAGGGTCAGCAATAGGAGTATGAACCCTGTGCTCTAGAACCTTTGCAGCATTGGAGGACAAACTCAATAGGATTAAAGAAAGTTCGGAGAGAAAAAGACGTATGAACAGAAACTTCATGGATGAGTACATGGAATCTAAGTGAGACATGAATACACACAAAGGCAACACCAACAGGGGAAGGGCATACCAATGGGAAAAGTGTGACAGATTTAAATTACGGTGGGTAGTAGGTCTGAATATATATAATAAGATGTACAAGAAGGTGAAAGCGGCAGGTGATGAAACTATAAAAGTGAGAAGACATTTGAATCAGTTCTAATGAGGTGGATGAAACTGGAGCCTATTATACAGAGTGAAGTAAGCCAGAAAGAAAAACATCAATACAGCATACTAACGCATATATATGGAATTTAGAAAGATGCAAATGATAACCCTGTATACGAGACAGCAAAAGAGACACAGATGTATAGATCAGTCTTTGGGACTCTATGGGAGAGGGTGAGGGTGGGATGATTTGGGAGAATGGCATTGAAACACGTATGTTGTCATATGTGAAATGAATCACTAGTTCAGGGTCAATGCATGTTATAGGATGCTCGGGGCTGGCGTGCGGGGATGACCCAGAGGGAGGATAAAGGGAGGAGGGAGGTGGGAGGGGGGTTCAGGAGGGGGAACTTATGTAAACCCGGGGCGAATTCATGTCAATGTATGGCAAAACCAACCAATATAATATTGTAAAATAATTTGCCTCCAATAAAAAACTAATTAATTACAAAAAAAAAGTGAGAAGAATCAAATTTAAATAGAACTATATTGTAATAGAAAATGTCTCTACTCTATAGTTTCAGGACATATTTTGTATTCTAGTTCTGTTCCTTACACCTGATCACGGAACTTTGAAAGATGTACTGCCTCTATGTAACAAATTACTTTTCTATAAAACAGGAGATAACAACACCCTATCTCCCACGGTCGGTTGGGAAGGTAGAGATAATTGTCATGTACATAGAAATATAAGGTTCTTAACAAACGATAATAGTAATTATTATGTGTTTCATATCTAGGCTAAAAATGTTGGATGTCATTGGGTCGACAATGGAGAGTTCTGAACTACTTTTTAAGCAAGGAATAACAGCTTTAGGAAGATCTCCCTGACATAGTATAAATGACGGACTGAGGAAAACGAAAGAGAAGCCAATCAGCAGATTATCAGAACAATTCAGGTTAAAATACAGGTGGCTGTGAAACAAGATGGCAGCGCTAAGTGTGGAAAGAACAGAGTAGACAAGATACGGGGCTTCCCTGGTGGCTCACACAGTAAACAATCTGCCTGCAATGTGTGAGACCTGGGTACCATTCCTGTGTTGGGGAGATTCTAATTTGATGGCAGAATTAAAAGGTGCCCAGTTACATGTGAGGTGGAAAAGTTGGTTATATTGATTACGGTTTCCTGAAAAAAAATGGAAACTTTCAACTGCTACAGAACACAGATATATTATATGTATATGATATGTAAGTTCTTTATCTTCTTATTATGCATATGTTTGTAGCCAAAATTTAATTCACCCCATTCCATTCTCAAATACAGTTAGGTGCAATTAATTTCTATGCTAAAACTTACAATTTTCCTCATCTCCTGCTTCAAATATACCTACACCCTTCTATTTATGTCTCTTTGATCATTCTGCCATATCCTAGGTAACATTTTTTTCGAAGTTTAAATGACTAAAGAATTCTCCCAAGACTAATGAGCTCAGTATAAGAGAGAGCTGGTATTGCTCAATAATTTGGTACTCTACTCGTGTCTTAGTGAGAAAACACATCCGTGCATTGACTACGGCTAATGATATCATGTTGCCAGAGCACCTGCAGCCCTTGTCTGGGACTTGTAGGTCATTGGGATTTATAGATTACCTGCTAGAGATTACAAAGGAGAATGTTGAGTGGCAATGGCAGCACATTCCCTTTGACTCCAGTGGATTGCTTCATTAAGAAGTCTGAAATTGTTTCACCAAAAACATTTATCCTTTCTTGTTCATGCATTCTAACACTATAGAAAAATCACTCAGAATTTTCCAATCTCTAGGTGCATTATGAAAACTTTATAAGTTACAGGTAAAGATAGCGCAGGAGGACAGCATCCTGGCCTCCAATGATGGCTTTGGCTTGGGAGAAAACTACAGTTCTGCATTAGGCATTTGCTAGTTACTGAGATGGTTGTGAAACAGGCAATCCATCACTTCAACCAAGAAAATAAGTTAAATCCATGTCTCGAGGAATTTTTGCAATCAGGGAAAGCATTGTGGCTTAACTCTATTGAAAATTCTGTACTTCTCTTTCCTTTTTGATTTGTTTTTCGTGGGATGGATATGCAAAGAAGTTGAGTATGTATGTCATGTATAAATAATTTACATGTACTTTTTTAGACTGGTTAAGTTATGTGGCTGAAAAATAAATAGGGGGGCTGGAACAGATGAAAATTATATATATATATACACACACAGAGATATATAAAAGTAGTTCTGATAAAATATAGCAGAATAAGTATGTTATTTTCAAAAGGAATAACTTTGAGAATATTAAGGGCTTATATTTCAATGTACCATTGCTTTTTATGTCACATCCATAAACTTATACAAACAAAATGATAATTATTATTATTATCAAATTTATTTAAAGATTCATTGAGGGGTTATAAACTTGTGAAACATAGAAAGTAAGATTAGTTAGAATACCAGTAGACAAAAATAGAACTTTTTATAATTGGCATGGCAACTGATAAATGGTACAAAATCACTATTGTTGAGTGATTAGATGTTTGCTGAATAAACTACCTACCTGAGCCTGATGCACCAATATGGCTAATTTCTCAGTTCTTATAAAGCAGTAAAGTGTGCATACATAGTTTAGAATTTTATGTTAGGAGGAAAACACACGTTTTTAAAAATTAATGCAAATAAGCAAAATCTATGTCTATTCAAAGTCCCAAATACACATTACTATATGGAAATGTGAAAATAAATTAAAAAAAGAGAAAATGTGTAACTCCTGAACACCTGAGAATAAAATTTCTCTGTTCTAAAAAGAACTTAACACTAGAGAGAAAAACAACTGATGCTACCGCTGTAACAGTCTAATAGCTATAATATTTTCATCTTCCTTAGCAAGGTCAGTCAAGACTATAAACCTAACAAACATCATCATAGAAACTGAAGTACATGAATGAATAGCTGGGATTAAGAAATCAGTATGTGGCTACTGGAGTATTATGTTGTAAATCTTCTAAAAACTGGACGAAAATGCCTACACCAAATAAAGGAGTTTCTATATAAGGGCAAGCTGGCTTGTAACAATGCCTTGAAATTGAATATTTTGCCTGAATAACTCAATTTATTCCTCTAAGTCTCTTGAGATTAAGACCTCAAACCATGTAACTTTAAGAAAATTCAGGAAGCTCGGTTAAGAAAAAGCAAAATTTAATGGCATAGGAAAAGTACTATAATACCAAAATTAATTTTTTAAACACACATTTTTCCGTGGGTTTTGGTAAGTAACAGGAGCATAGGCTTGAAAATCTTTTTAAATGGATAAATAAATCTAAAAATACACCAGCTTCAAATCCAGCATGATCTAGGCAGATTTGACTTGTTTTAAACTTTCTCCTTACTGCATCTTTTATTCTTAAAAAGTTGGCTGGTCATATGGTACATACGGCCTTGATACAAAAGCCAAAGTATGTTGGATGGATGGATAAATGGTGAGATAGACAGCTTTTACTACAAGAAAAAATACAATTGCTCTACTGTTTAAAAATAACTTATTTTTTCCAATAAATTGGTCAATAAAAGTATACATATATATATATATATATGATACCTAATCAGTTTAACAACTAATCCCTCTAAAGATACACATAAAGAAGAAAACAAAACCATGTATTTCCACCATTGTTACTTTTTGGTTCAGCAATATGTGAACCGTGAACTTCCAGATGTTCAAGCTGGTTTTAGAAAAGGCAGAAAAACCAGAGATCAAATTGTAACATCCGCTGGATTATCAAAAAAGCAAGAGTTCCAGAAAAGCATCTATTTCTGCTATATTGACTATGCCAAAGCTTTTGACTGTGTGGATCACAATAAACTGTGGAACATTCTGAAAGAGATGGGAATACCAGACCACCTGACCTGCCTTTTGAGAAACCTATATGCAGGTCAGGAAGCAACAGTTAGAACTGGACATGGAACAACAGACTGGTTCCAAATAGGAAAAGGAGTACGTCAAGGCTGAATATTGTCACCCTGCTTATTTAATTTATATGCAGAGTACATCATGAGGAACGCTGGGCTGGAAGAAGCACAAGCTGGAATCAAGATTGCTGGGAGAAATATCAATAATCTCAGATATGCAGATGACACTACCCTTATGGCAGAAAGTGAAGAGGAACTCAAAAGCCTCTTGATGAAAGTAAAAGAGGAGAGTGAAAGGGTTGGCTTGAAGCTCAACATTCAGAAAACAAAGATCATGGCATCTGGTCCCATCACTTCATGGGAAATAGATGGGGAAACAGTGGAAACAGTGTCAGACTTTATTTTTTTCTGCTCCAAAATCACTGCAGATGCTGATTGCAGCCAGGAAATTAAAAGACGCTTACTCCTTGGAAGGAAAGTTATGACCAACCTAGATAGCATATTAAAAAGCAGAGACATTACTTTGCCACCAAAGGTCCGTCTAGTCAAGGCTATGGTTTTTCCCGTGGTCATGTATGGATGTGAAAGTTGGACTGTGAAGAAAGCTGATCGCCGAAGAATTGATGCTTTTGAACTGTGGTTTCGGAGAAGACTCTTGAGAGTCCCTTGGACTGCAAGGAGATCCAACCAGTCCATTCTAAAGGAGATCAGTCCTGGGTGTTCATTGGAAGGACTGATGCTGAAGCTGAAACTCCAATACTTTGGCCACCTGATGCGAAGAGCTGACTCATTGGAAAGACCCTAATGCTGGGAAAGATTGAGGGCGGGAGGAGAAGGTGACGACAGAGGATGAGATGGTTGGATGGCATCATCGACTCGATGGGCATGGGTTGGGTGGACTCCGGGAGTTGGTTATGGACAAGGAGGCCTGGCGTGCTGTGGTTCATGTGTCGCAAAGAGTTAGACACGACTGAGCGACTGAACTGACTGACTGATTGCCTCTGCAAACATTTCTCTTTCCCTCATACATAATGCTTAACTACTATTATGTTGTATTATGGAAGTTCTGTGATTTAATAATTATTTCCCTTGATTATAAATAGAATCTTCTTACAAACTTATTTTGTAATCTTATCCCCATGGTGTTCCTGTGAGGCAGAACTTATTATCCCTACCATGCATGTAGGGAAAAAGAGGCTATGGGACATATGTGTCTGCCTAAGGTCACAGAGTCAGAAAATGGCAGGATGAGAACATCCTTAGGATGACTAATAGATATGAAGTAACAGGATTTGCATTTTTGAACTTACATAAACTTGCTTTATCTGATATCATTTTATATTTGAACTCCCCATATTAATAATAGACTACACATCATTACCTAATATTTCTATATAGTAACAGTTCACTAATGACTTATGGGACTAATGATTCTTGACTAATAGTTGTTGGTATTCTAAGTATATCCAAAATAATCTAAGGGTTCAAAAAAGGCTAATAGTTAATAATTGCATATTAGATTTTATACATGAAATCTTTGCCTAAAAGACATTCAAAATTTCATTTTAGATAATTCGTGTATAGAAATTCTCTTTCATATCTCCACAAGCAGAGACCATGCCATATGGTCCTAGTGCCTTTAGCAAAAGCTGAGAAAAGAATGTGGGAAGCCACTTACAGTAACTAAGGGCAGACACACCACAGGAACCAAAAGTGCCTGACATTCTCCCTCGGGCACCCGATTTCTATCTGCTTCATCAATATTTATTTATTTTTTCCTCTTTAAAAATTAAGATGTAAGTAAAGATGGTTTTTTCCCCTTAGGGTTTTATTGAAATAATGTTTTAAGTGGAAGACATTTTCTTCACTTTGATACAGCTTTATTGTATATCTCTTGCTTATTAGATTTAGGCTGTCCATGCCTACACAGTAGCACTCTCAATTATACATGTCAGTATGTAGCCAGACAACTGGTAATGTTCACCAGTGAATTAGAAATTGGCCTGTGGAACTCAGGAATGGTTTGAGCTAGGTGTTCTGAAAGTCATCGTGGAAAACATGAAAATAGATCAATTGCCCAGGTAGAAAAACAAGAATAGAAAGACAAGAATTTAAAAAGAGAGGCTTGGGAGAATGTCTTTTTTTAGTGATAAGAAGAAAATTTATCTTTAAGGCATAAGAAAGAAAGGATTTGTCTACTTGAAGTAGAAGGTTTTCAAAAATAGCTTATCTTTCTCATAGGCCATTGGGATAAGGTTAAAGAGTAAACTAGAGCCTATTATACAGAGTGAAGTAAGCCAGAAAGAAAAACACCAATACAATATACTAACGCATATATATGGAATTTAGAAAGATGCAAATGATAACCCTGTATACGAGACTGCAAAAGAGACACAGATGTAAAAAACAGTCTTTGGAACTCTGTGGGAGAGGGTGAGGGTGGGATGTTTTGGGAGAATGGCATTGAAACATTTATATTATCATATGCGAAACGAATCGCCAGTTCAGGGTCGATGCATGTTACAGGATGCTCGGGGCTGGTATGCGGGGATGACCCAGAGGGAGGATAAGCGGGGGAGGGAGGTGGGAGGGGGGTTCGGGAGGGGGAACTCATGTACACCCGGGGCGGATTCATGTCAATGTATGGCAAAACCAACCAATATAATATTGTAAAATAATTAGCCTCCAAAAAAAAAAAAAGAGTAGTGGCTTCGTAGGTAGATACAGGGGCAAAGAAGAAAAGGAAACTAGTTATAAATCTAAATGCCAGATGTGATACTGACCATTTGTGATACTGAAATAGGAATATAAGACTTAAGAAATTAATTCTAGCCACTAATGCTATCAAGCTGCAGAGCGTGTTTTATATGTCTTCAATGATGTATGGGTAGAGCAACTCGAGTGGGAAGAAGCTACAAAGTGATGTGTGTGCCATAGGAGCTTCATTTTTGGTAGGGACTCTCCACATACTTAGGAGAAGGCAATGGCAACCCACTCCAGTATTCTTGCCTGGAAAATCCCATGGACAGAGGAGCCTGGTGGGCTGTAGGCCATGGGGTCACTAGGAGTCGGACACAACTGAGCTACTTCACTTACAATTTTCACTTTCACACATTGGAGAAGGAAATGGCAACCCACTCCAGTGTTCTTGCTTGGAGAATCCCAGGGATAGGGGAGCCTGGTGGGCTGCCATCTATGGGGTCACACAAGTCGGACACGACTGAAGTGACTTAGCAGCACCAGCAGCAGCTCCACATACTTTGAGTGGTAGAACTCAGACACTACACAAGTGTTCATGAAACTGGCCAAAAGAGATCGTCGATCACTGCTTTGGCCTAGTTTATTGCCCACTGCTGGTTGTGCTGTATCATAGCAACAATAAATATATAGGCCAAGATGTGAAATTTGCAACTGAAATAAAGCTGACAAAAATTGGACAGTTCTGAGTTGGCCAGCTCCTGCAAAAACAGAAAAGTATATACCTCAGAAAAGTATAACTATAATTATAAAACTTCTGGTTGTGATGCCTAAAGGGATTATAGGTAGGGCAAAAAGAAATCATACTTAACAGAAAATACCACTAAGCTCATGGAAAAAAATCACTGTTGTGAAAGGCCACCAAACTAAGCCTAAGCACCGGCTATTAGAATGAATATGAATTGTTCAAGGAGGAACAGTGCTCGGCCTCCCAGCACCAAAGTTTGGCACTCTCTCAGGCACTCTTTTGCCCAGCTGTACATGGCATCTGAACCCTTCAAGGTATTCTCTCCTCTTTATAACTCTGTTTCTGTCAGCTAACTGGAAAAGAAGAAATGAGAGCTAGAGTAGCAACTTCTATTTATAAATGACTAAGACATTCATTTACACTTCAAAAAACAAAGTATAATCATTTCTTTTTCCAGAAAAGTGGAGAAACACAACTTGCCAATTGAAATGTTAAGGCTATGGTTGTTATAACAAATAATATAAGTTTCCTTGGAATTCTAATTATAAAATAGCTGGTTTTGCAGTGAATTGGGATCTTTGTGCATATATGTAAAAGCAAGATAACTCATCTTAATTACTTTGATATTTGCTTTAATAATATTTAATATCTGTGCCATTATATGGCCCCAACACCTACTCTATTCCAAAGAATTGCATGGTTATGAAGGTCTTTCTAGTACATGCCTACTGCAGTGGCCCAAGAATAAAAAGCACAAAATAAATGTTTATCAAATGAACAAACTATTATGAAAACAGGTTATTTTTCATCATTCATCATGAGGAAACTGTATTTCTAACAGTACTCTTTATGATAGATGGATTTACTAAATAACTTCATGGTATAAAAGCAAATGAAATCTCCCAAGGACACAAATGCTAAGAGCACACAGATTGCTTCATTATTTTTATGGTGTGAGCACTCATATTCCTGATAGACAGATATTGCTACCGAGGCCCATATGAAAGTTACACTTAAATCAATGTGAATCCTATAGGCAAAGAACTAGAGGATTTAAAATGAAATCAAGTGCAAGCCTCTCTGGTGTTATGCCAGTTCAATGACTTGTGAAGTTTTGAAGCTGTCCTTAGAGACTGTAAATTAATTCCTAAGGATTATCTGCCCTGCTAGGTAAAAGGCCGAACTGAAATTGAGGGGAGAAAAAGTTTGTTCAATTAAGTAAATTGCTTTATCCAGAGGAACTTTTTTTCAGACCTTCATGTTCTTGTCTCGGAGAAGGCAATGGCAAGCCACTCCAGTACTCTTGCCTAGAAAATCCCATGGACAGAGGAGCCTGGTGGGCTACACTCCATGGGGTCGCTACTGAGTGACTTCACTTTCACTTTTCACTTTCAGGCATTGGAGAAGGAAATGGCAACCCACTCCAGTGTTCTTGCCTGGAGAATCCCAGGGATGGTGGAGCCTGGTGGGCTGCTGTCTATGGGGTCGCACAGAGTCGGACATGACTGAAGCGACTTAGCAGCAGCGGCAGCATGTTCTTGTCTGGCTTCTGAGAGAGAAAAAGGTTCACTCTCCTTCCACAAGAACATTCACCTGGAACCTGCCTGAAATTCTCTATGGTGAGTGAAATACAGGTGTTGATGTCAGGTGTTGATGTATTAAATACATAAAAAAGATATACTGATATATACATTAACAATTGTCTCACTAAGTCAATTTAAACTCAATTAAATGAGTTGTTTAAAAAATAACTTTGAAGTTCTTTCTCAACTTGAATTATGATGAAGCAATCAAAGCCTTCTAAACATGAATGGAAAACAAAGTGTTGCTTACTACATCTTTGCGTAATTATTTGTTACATACTGCTTTTGCTGTTTTGGTTTTTGGCGGTGAGGCATGTGGATCTTAGTTCCATGGCCAGGGAGTGAACCTCTGGCATTGGTAAGTGAAGTCTTAACCACTGAACTGCCAGAGAAGTTCTTCTATTTCTTAATAGACTTTGAATTCTGAGAAAATGTGTGAGAATACTTGTCTGAGTTTTTATGACTTATCTTTTTTATTAACATTCTCTTACAATTCTACACAAGTGAACGGTGCACAGCATGAGACAAACAAGCTGCCATGTGACAAGCGCCAAGCCAAGATGTACAATGTAGGAATAGTAAAAACGAAAACACACACACTATAAACAAACTACTACAAAATTGTAGAATGGGACTCTCAACCTAAACCTTAGGAAAAAACCAGGGTTTAATTCAAAACTTCTTGGCTACCTTAATAGAAGATGAGGGAAAATCTAGGCCCTGTGAGAGAGGAACTTTCTGATACGCTAAAATGAGAAAGAAAATCAGAAAGAAAAGTAAGATGGAAAAATTAAAATAAAAAAGGACTAAACAAGTGAGTCAGTACCACATAAACCAGCACAATCTTTTAGAAAACTAATTTGGTAATATCTAGAAATACAATAGGTATATACCCTTTACCCAAGGCAGCTGGCTACTAGAAATTTATCCCACAGTTATATTTGCATAAATATGAGAAAGTGTGTGCAAATGTATGTACACCATGGCATGCTTTATAATAACAAAATTTATATACAATCTAACCCTGCATGACTGTGTGGATCACAATAAACTGTGGAACATTCTGAAAGAGAGGGGAATACCAGACCACCTGACCTGCCTCTTGAGAAACCTGTATGCAGGTCAGGAAGCAACAGTTAGAACTGGACATGGAACAACAGACTGGTTCCAAATAGGAAAAGGAGTACGTCAAGGCTGTATATTGTCACCTTGCTTATTTAACTTATATGCAGAGGACATCATGAGGAACGCTGGGCTGGAAGAAGCACAAGCTGGAATCAAGATTGCCGGGAAAATATCAATAACCTCAGATATGCAGATGACACCACCTTTATGGCAGAAAGTGAAGAGGAACTCAAAAGCCTCTTGATGAAATTGAAAGAGGAGAGTGAAAAGGTTGGCTTGAAGCTCAACATTCAGAAAATGAAGATCATGGCATCTGGTCCCATCACTTCATGGGAAATAGATGGAAAAACAGTGGAAACAGTGTCAGACTTTATTATTTTGTGCTCCAAAATCACTGCGGATGCTGATTGCAGCCATGAAATTAAAAGACACTTACTCCTTGGAAGGAAAGTTATGACCAACCTAGATAGCATATTAAAAAGCAGAGACATTACTTTGCCAACCAAGGTCCGTCTAGTCAAGGCTATGGTTTTTCCCGTGGTCATGTATGGATGTGAGAGTTGGACTGTGAAGAGAGCTGATCGCCGAAGAATGGATGCTTTTGAAGTGTGGTGCTGGAGAAGACTCTTGAGAGTCCCTTGGACTGCAAGGAGATCCAACCAGTCCATCCTAAAGGAGATCGATCCTGGGTGTTCATTGGAAGGACTTATGCTAAAGCTGAAACTCCAATACTTTGGCCATCTCATGCGACGAGTTGACTCACTGGAAAAGAGTCTGATGCTAGGAAGGATTGGGGGCGGGAGAAGACGGGGACGACAGAGAAGGAGATGGTTGGATGGCATCACCGACTCAATGGACATGAGTTTGAGTGAACTCTGGGAGTTGGTGGTGGACTGGGAGGCCTGGCGTGTTGTGATTCATGAGGTCGCAAAGAGTCAGACACGACTGAGCGACTGAACTGAACTGAACCCTGCATGAGAAAATGAATGGATAACACAGGCATTAAATGGAAAATACATCCATTGTATAGAACACTACACATCACATAGAGAAAAATAAGGAAATCTATATGTGCAGAGATTAAATCTATATATTTATGTGAAAATGAAGTAAGTTGTTGAACAGAATGTTGTACAAATAGATAAGGACATATATGTGCATATGCCTAGATAATTTATGGAAGACTAGACAGGCAAGTCTGATCTGTTTATTCCTGGGAAGAAAAATGGTGGCAGGAGATGTGGGCAGAAGCTTCAGATGGCTTTTTCTTACTTTACACCATTCTGTATGGATGAATCTTTTAATAATGAGCATTTATTTTAAACATTGAAAACAGTATAAAAAATATCAGAGTAGCTTGTTGGGCTACAGTCCATAGGGTCACAAAGAGTCAGACACGACTGATGTGACTTAACACATGAAAAATATAGTCAAAGTTTTCTTTAAATGATGTTATATCTAAACACTCATAAAAAGTTTTTCTATATTTCCTTTTCCTGTGCTGTGCTTAGTCGCTAAGTGGTGTCCGACTCTGCTAGCCCATAGACTGTAGCCCATCAAGGTCCTCTGTGTATGGGAATTCTCCAGGCAAGAATATTGGAGTGGGTTGCCTCTCCTTTCTCCAGGGGATCTTCCCAACCCAGAGATCAAACCCAAGTCTCCCTCTTTGCAGGTGGATTCTTAATCATCTGAGCCACCAGGGGAGATCAGATTTCTTTCTAAGTCACAGTAAAAAAATAAAAATAAAAAAATGTACGTAGAGTAGAATTGCATAAAATACATGTGTACACAAATATATGCAAAATATATATATAGAAAACTTTCCAGAACTCTACATTTCAAAATTTATGGAAGGAGTAAGATTGTGCTATAATGTTGTGTAGGGTGGGTGGATCAAGGTAAAGTAAGGTGTGATTCTTGTGTTTATTCTGCTATATCTCCTTATTTTGAAAATTGTATTTATATGGGACATGAATTCCCACATTATTTGTGAAATTTTGTAAAATAAAGTTAAAGACAGCAGTAATATGTAGGAATGATCTAAGCTTCTAAAGCAGAGAGCAAACAATGTAAAGAAATAAGAGATTCAACAATGTGAATATACCTAACACCACTGAACTGTATGCTTAAAAATGGTTAAGAGGATAAATATTATATTAAGTATATTTTGCCACCATTAAAATTTGAAAATGAAAGAAAGGATAAATAAGGCAACAGAAGGGGTGCACAGAAAAACAAACCAACGTTAAGAATTACAGATGTTTATGAACGATGTATCATCACACTACTGAAAATTTCCAGAAAAGAAACAGATCCAAAGATACATATTTAAGGTTTCCCCATTACCCAGATCAGTGGTCTCCCAAGTTGGACAAGTACATTCCTAGAGGTGTTACTGATTGATCCCTTGCAGCATAGGAAAATATATTAGAGGTTCTATTTCCATTCATTTCAGTCTCATCTTCCTGAATATCCATTTATTAATTTCTATGTATTTATTATTGATATCATTTATAGATATATGAACATAACAGAACATAGAAATAATTCATAAATCTATACACCTCTACTCGGGACATATAATGTAAGGTATTTGAAGATGATCTTTTTTATATAATATTTCTGAGGGGCAACCATGAACTGACAGATTCTTGCCAGATATTTAAAAAACAAACAAACAAACAAAAAACACATCTAGGCAGGGGGAAAAAAAAGCTACATGCAAAAGAATAAAAATCCAAACTGTCTTCATTTTCTTCTGCAACACTGAAAGTCAAATAATGTTGAGCAGTGCCTGCAGAGTTTTTCAGAGAGAAATGTGATTCAATAACAGTATTTCCAGGCAAGAAATTACAGAAGAGGAATACATGTTCTGACTCACAGCATCTTAGAAAATATATTACCCATGTATTTTCTTGAACAAAATGCTAGAAAAAGTAATCCAAACAACTGAGGGAGTTATCATAACTATGGATCAAGAAATGCCACATTATGAAAAACTGATGGCAGCTAATGAAGCCACAAAACAGTATGTATAAAGCTAAAATCAAATGTAGCCTTTGGGAGAAAAAGAAAAATATTAATACCAGGAATCTGGCTCTTGAGTGACAAATTTTGCTACCTAAAACTTTGAAATGAGGGATTGAAAAGAAAGGAAAATTATCTAAAAATGCAAAGGTTCTGCCAGGAAGACAAGATAAAAATAAGAAAAACTAGAGATTTTGTGTTAAAGCCAAAAAACCTTCATCAACAGTAAGAACTCTGTTTGTAATGTGCAAGTGTATTAGACAACAAAACATCACTAGATA
The DNA here is from genome assembly GCF_049115385.1 of Moschus berezovskii. Lineage (NCBI taxonomy): Eukaryota > Metazoa > Chordata > Mammalia > Artiodactyla > Moschidae > Moschus > Moschus berezovskii. The sequence goes on along the minus strand of NC_142488.1, from coordinate 26,212,696 downwards.
AGCTAATATGAAGCAAAATTATTTCAATGCTTACATTTTCTAATACAGAACTAGCTTATCAACACCAAAACTGATTTTTTTTCCTATACAACACAGTCATCACAATAAAATACCTGATGCTCCTAATTTAAAAAAAAAAACCCAATATATCTTTAGTATGCCATTTCAAAACTCTCTTCCTTTTCCCCGAAGGAAGAGAGGACTAAATGTTAGCATGTACATTTGGACAGTTTATGTTTCTGAGGGCCAAAAAGTATTGTATTGAGGGCTAAAATGTTAGCATGTAGATTTAGACAATTTATGCTTTCTTAAAATAAGAGTAACACCTTATATTATAAATATAAGGTAAAAAAAATCTAGTTCATGCTTTGAATGAAACAAATGCCTAAAAGAATAGAAATGTTCCAAACATTTTCTCAGAAAAATTGAAATTACACCTGTCCAGATTAATGGTTCTCAGAAGGTGGTAATTTTACATCCCAGGGGAAATTTGGCAATATATGGAGACATTTTTGGCTGTCACAAATGGGGAGGAAGGTGTTGCTGGCAACTGGTTGGTGGATGCCAGGGAGTTTGATAATCATTCTACAATGCAGATTGCTCACCACAACAAACAACTACAAGCTCAAAATATACATAGTGCTGAAGTTATATGACTGTGATCTAAGATAGATGTATATAATTTCAGTGTTGTCTATATCACTATTACAAACTACATACTATACATACTATTATGTATGTGTCTGTGCATACACAGGAATTAATGCAAGGTTAATATAATTTGGGAAGAGAAAACTCACTTTTCATTATTTTATTTATAGCACTAAGGTAAAATAATTATACTTACTAAATAAAATAAAAATATTATTTAATCTCTATCACCATTATCTATTAGGCTATTCTCAAATATATGAAGGGAGTAAAAGGTTTGATAACTTTGAGTAGATTTTAAATAGCCTCAAAAAATTTAAGTTAGAATGAAGGATGGGCTCAAAGCGGAAGTCAAAACACTACCCTGTTAAACTATTTTTCCTAACTGCACCCCTGGTGGCTCAGATGGTAAAGAATCTGCTTGCAGTGCAGGAGACCCAGGTTCAGTCCCTGGGTTGGAAAGATTCCCTGGAGAAGGGAAGGAAAACTCACTCTAGAATTATTGCCTGGAGAAACCCATGTACAGAGAAGCAAGGAGGGCTTCAGTCCATGGGGTCCCAGAAGTTGGACACGACTGAGCAATTAACACTACTAAAATTCAAACTATCTATCCTAAATTCCAGATGTTCAAGCTGAATTTAGAAAAGGCAGAGGAACTAGAGATCAAATTGCCAACATCCGTTGGATCACTGAAAAAGCAAGAGAGTTCCAGAAAGCCATTTACTTCTGCTTTACTGACTACACCAAAGCCATTGACTGTGTGGATCACAGCAAACTGTGGAAAATTCTTCAAGAAATGGGAATACCAGACCACCTCCTGAGAAAACTGTATGCAGGTCAAGAAGCAAAAGTTAGAACTGGACATGGAACAACAGACTGGTTCCAAATAGGGAAAGCAGTGCGTCAAGGATGTATATTGTCTCCCTGCTTATTTAACTTGTATAGAGAGTATATCATGAAAAATGCTGGGCTGGAGGAAACACAAGCTGGAATCAAGATTGCCGTGAGAAATATCAATGACCTCAAATAGATATGCAGATGACACCACCCTTATGGCAGAAAGTGAAGAAGAAATAAAGAGCCTCTTGATGAAAGTGAAAGAGGAGAGTGAAAAAGTTGGCTTAAAGCTCAACATTCAGAAAACTAAGATCATGATATCCAGTCCCATCACTTCATGGCAGTTAGATGGGGAAACAGTGGAAACAGTGGCAGATTTTATTTTTCTGGGCTCCAAAATCACTGGAGATGGTGATTGCAGCCATGAAATCAAAAGACGCTTACTCCTTGGAAGGAAAGTTATGACCAACCTGGACAGCATATTAAAAAGCAGAGACATTACTTTGTCAACAAAGGTCCGTCTAGTCAAGGCTATGGTTTTTCCAGTGGTCTTGTATGGATGTGAGAGTTGGACTGTGAAGAAAACCGATTGCCGAAGAATTGATGCTTTTGAACTGTGGTGTTGGAGAAGACTCATGAGAGTCCCTTGGACTGCAAGGAAGGAGATCAGTCCTGGGTGTTCATTGGAAGGACTTATGTTGAAGCTGAAACTCCAATATTTTGGCCACCTGATGCAAAGAGCTGACTTATTGGAAAAAGTCCCTGATGCTGGGAAAAATTGAGGGCAAGAGGAGAAGGGGATGACAGAGGATGAGATGGTTGGATGGCATCACCGAGTCGATGGACATGGGTTTGTATGGACTCCGGGAATTGGTGAGGGACAGGGAGGCCTGGCGTGCTGCTATTCATGGGGTCACAAAGAGTCGGACACGACTGAGTGACTGAACTGAACTGAACTGATGATAACAATACCAGAAATGCAGGCAAAGTTTTGAAATCTTATGTGTAAGGGAAAGTCTCAAGAGAGATATATAAACACACTAAAAAACATTGTTCAAAATGTACATGGTGTATTATTTCTGAAAAGTTTGATAAGAGTTAAACTCCACAATATAAAAATGGCTGTGTTGCATGTGGAAGAAGGTTATATGTAATCTTTCATTGTTATTGTTCAGTTGCTAAGTCATGTCCAACTCTTTGCAACCTCATGGACTGCAGCACGCCAGGCTTCACTGTCTTTCACCTCACCTTGCTCAAACTCATGTCCATTGATTGGTGATGCCATGCAACCATTTTGTCTTCTGTTGTTCCCTTCTCCTACTGTTTTCAATCTTTCCCAGCATTAGGGTCTTTTCTAATGAGTTTGCGTTTTATATCCGGGGGCCAAAGTATTGGATCCTCAGCTTCAGCATCAGTCCTTCCAATGAATACTCAGGGTTGATTTCCTTTAGGATTGGCTGCTTTGATATCCTTCCAGTACAAGGGACTTCCAAGAGTCTTCTCCAACACTACGGTGCAAAGGCATCAATTCTTTGGTGCTGAGCCTTCTTTATAGTTCAAGTCTCACACCCGTATGTGACTACTGGAAAAACCATAGCTTTGACTAGATGGACCTTTGTGGGCAAAGTAATGTCTCTGTCTTTTAATATACTGTCTAGGTTGGTCATAACTTTCCTTCCAAGGAGTAAGCGTCTTTTAATTTCATGGCTGCAGTCACCATCTGCAGTGATTTTGGAGCTCCCCAATAAAGTCTGTCACTGTTTCCATTGTTTTCCCATCTATTTGCCATGAAGTGATGGGACCAGATGCCATGATCTTAGTTTTCTGAATGTTGAGTTTTAAGCCAACTTTTTCACTCTCCTCTTTCACTTTCATCATGACTACCCTACATGACTAATCTTTCATAGTTTCCTCAAAATTCTATACATAACTGAAACTATGAAAGGGTAAATAAATTGCCCACAATCAGACAATATATAAATACTGTAATTGGGACTCAGTCTCAAAAATTTCCCTGACACCAATTTTATCCTTCTTAACACTTATCACATATACTGCCTCCCAGCCACTGATATAATGTCATTATCAGCCAACACCAGAAAAAGCTTTATTTTACTGTAGCAGTTGGGATATTTTCTATTCCCTCATAACAAGAAAAAAATTTTCACTGCATTTCTTCTTTACCATCTAAACCTGCCAGATCTCAGAGCTTTAGTGAACGATATTGTCTGCCTCCGTTGTACTTTGATATTTTTCAGTTGCCCTAGAAACTGAGGCACAGTAACTTAACTGAGACTGTGGGGCAAGTGATAAAAATAGAATCCCAACTTTTGAAAGTTACCACAATATTCCCTTTAATGAAGCTAAGTAGATACCAACTCAGTCCCTCAGAAATGCAAATGGATTCTATTTGAACAACTTTTACTTAGACACTACCATAATATTAATAGTCACAATTTTCAACAGTTGTCAGAAAATATTGATATTTATAAGACAATAAACTTCATCTATTGATTCCCTATAACAGACTAACTCTAAAGTTTGTTAGTAGTTGGTAAACTTTTATTTGCAAAGAGACAGAGAATAAGCACTTACTGCTTTGCAGGTCCTGTGGTCTCTGTCAACTCCACTGTAGCCTGAAGGCAGTCACAAACAGTATATTAACCCATAAGCATGGCTATGTTCCAATAAAACTTTATTTAGAAAAATAAGCAGTGTGCCACATTGAACAGCAGGCCCTGGTTTGCCAGTGTCCAGTATAATCCACTAATGCTCTGTTGACAGTCTACTTTCAAGTAGACACTGCAAATGAAAACACACAGGCTTATTCATGTTAAGCAAGGAAAAATATTTTTCCAATTATTATTTTCAGCAGTTCTCTCTGAAGAAGATTCATGCAGGATGGGTATACAAAATATGGCCCAAGTAGGCCTGATGGTTTTTTAAAGGCCATTTTGTAGACCATCTGTCAGTGTTGTTTAATTTTGTTCATTCCTAACCCAAAGCACTCTGGTACTCAATAAAGTTTCATTTAGCAAAGCCTATTAGACACTAATTATTTCATTCAAATATGTATTAGTAGCAATGATAACAACAGCAACTTCCCTTTAGTTGTGTGTTGAGTGTCACCAAATTATTGTCAGGGGTGCTAAATGTTATGGCTGCTTTACGTGTACTACCTCAAGTCCTGATAATAGTTCAGGTAGATTGACTATTACTCCATCCTTTTATAAATAAGGAAATTAAACTTCAGTACCATGACCAAAGCCACTCAGCGAGTAAGCACCAGAGTTCAATTCCGTATCCCGATTACAACTTAGTGCTGTCTATCGGCATGGCATTCAATCCTCTCTGTTTCCTGAGGATTGGGGTAGTGGATTCTGAGTCAAGTTCAGGCCAGGGACAGTGAATTTTTCTCAGAGACTGGGGCAGACATAACAAACAGGCCAAAAGAGACATTTATATCAATATAAAGAAGTATATTCAAGATTGCATGGTAAAATGAAACACGAAATGACTTAATCATCTTAGTTCTGATTCATGCTTACTTGGCCTGTAGTTTCAGACACAACTTTGTTAAAAACTCTGAGTGCTAATTAGCATTCATTATTTTTCCCTGTTTCTTAGTGTTCAAAACTGTTAAGTGGATAATAGAATTGGCACTGATAAATACTCATTGAACTCTTAGGGAGGAAAAAGACATTGTGATAAATAGAAGCAAGAAAGCACTGTGCTTTTTATTAAGTGTTAACCATATCCATGCTCTTTTCTAACATCAAATGCTTAGCTCATCAAAATATATGGGCATTGCCTTCAAAAAGTACACTAAATTGTAAGAAATTGACAGTAGAAACCCTGTTTTACTCATTTTTATGTCCCTAATCTAGCACAGTGCTTTAAACATAATGGGGACTCAATAAATATTGCTTGGGTTGAAATGGGAAAATCAAATATGTGGTGCTCCAAAATTAGCATATTCTGAAAGATAAGTGTACTCTTTTTCAAAATAATGGCTAACCCAAATGCTTCCAAGGTATCAGGAAGTCTGCAAAGTGGTTTATATAAATTATGACAATATTTTCTAATATTTTAATTTTTACAATAACAAATGAAAAAAAATGATGCAGAATAATGAAAAAAATGAGAAGATAAATAATTTTCAAAAACTGCATAGAAATGATTGGGTCAGGATGTCAAATAAGACAGTTTCAGAAATCATGCTTTAAATCACTGCACAGTTTTGCCCTACTTTAAAGTTTTCACAAAAACAAATTTAATTATGCTTGCACTCATCTCACACGCTAGTAAAGTAATGCTCAAAATTCTCCAAGCCAGGTTTCAACAATACATGAACCGTGAACTTCCAAATGTTCAAGCTGGTTTCAGAGGAATCAGAGATCAAATTGCAAACATCAGATGGATCATCAAAAAAGCAAGAGAGTTCCAGAAAAACAACTAATTCTGCTTTATTGACTATGCCAAAGCCTTTGACTGTGTGGATCACAACAAACTGTGGAAAATTCTGAAAGAGATGGGAATACCAGACCACCTGACCTGCCTCTTGAGAACCTGTATGCAGGTCAGGAAGCAACAGTTAGAACTGGACATGAAACAACAGACTGGTTCCAAATAGGAAAAGGAGTACATCAAGGCTGTATATTGTCACCCTGCTTATTTAACGTATATGCTGAGTACATCATGACAAACACTGGGCTGGAAGAAGCACAAGCTGGAATCAAGATTGCCAGGAGAAATATCAATAACCTCAAATATGCAAATGGCACCACCCTTATGGCAGAAAGTGAAGAGGAACTAAGAAACCTCTTGATGAGGGTGAAAGAGGAGAGTGAAAATGTTGGCTTAAAGCTCAACATTCAGAAAACTAAGATCATGGCATCTGGTCCCGTCACTTCATGGGAAATAGATAGGGAAACAGTGGAAACAGCGTCAGACTTTATTTTTGGGGGCTCCAAAATCACTGCAGATGGTGATTGTAGCCAGGAAATTAAAAGACAGTTACTCCTTGGAAGAAAAGTGACCAACCTAGACAGCAAATTAAAAAGCAGAAACATTATTTTGCCAACAAAGGTCCATCTAGTCAAGGCTATGGTATTTCCAGTGGTCATGTATGGATGTGAGTTGGACTGTGAAGAAAGCTGAGGGCCGAAGAATTGATGCTTTTGGAATCTGGTGTTGGAGAAGACTCTTGAGAGTCCCTTGGACTGCAAGGAGATCCAACCAGACCATCCTAAAGGAAATCAGTCCTGGGTGTTCACTGGAAGGACTCATGCTAAAGCTGAAACTCCAATACTTTGGCCACCTCATGCGAAGAGTTGACTCTTTGGAAAAGACTCTGATGCTGGGAGGGATTGGGGGCAGGAGGAGAAGGGGACGACAGAGCATGAGATGGCTGGATAGCATCACCAACTCAATGCATACGAGTTTGCAAAGTTGCAACTTCTGGAAGTTTCACAAACTCTGGGAGTTGGTGATGGACAGGGAGGCTTGGCTTGCTTCCCTCCATGGGGTCGCAAAGAGTCGGACACGACTTAGCGACTGAACTGATCTGAAATAAGGTATACTATGAAATAGTGTACACATAGGGGAAGGATAGTTTCAAATGATTGTTACAATTTCATTAGTCAAATCAATCTTTAGAAATTTGACTAATCTTTTTACAACAGATATGAATTAATGATTTGATCTTAACTCTAATTTACTATTTTGTACTTATACAAACCATTTGTAGATTAACTTAACCATATATCTCATATTTTATCAAATCTTAATTGGTAAGCTGTCTGTTTGTATCATACTGCATCAGTTATTCATAAGCACTCAACATTTAGAAGTATTTTAGACAATATAATTTTTCTTAATTCAATATGTTTACTAGACAAATATATGCATTAAAATATATGGAAACTGTTTTTATGTGTATATATATACACCATTATATAATACTTAAAAATAGTGGAATGATTGGAGAGAATGGAATTGTAGCATGTATATTATCATAAGTGACCAGACCAGGTTCGACGCATAAATTTTCCTCTGTTCATTTCTTTGCAAAAAAAAAAAAAAAAGCAAAAAAAAAATAGTATATATATGTACATTTATGTGTATACACACACACATTCCAATATGCTATAATTAGTTATCCAGTATTTCCAGAAACTCATCTATAACTCTGGTGGGAATACAGTTTATATGAACAGCTAACTAACTATATTCAGTCCAAAGCCACTGATAATCAAGGGAGCCTTATACACACAAATGTGTGCCTTTGTGTGTTAACATCAATGTGAGGTACAGACCTGCCGAAAATGCCAATCACAGACTCTGAATATGATTGGATAATTAATAATAATGAAATGACCTGTTGTACATTTACTGATTAAACAAGATTAAAAATGTAGTCAGATAAAAAAATAATCTGCTTTGTCTCATCTTAAAAAACTAAATTCTAAATTCTTCTATCCCAACATTAAAAGACTTTTTTCCATTTGAAGATTTTAAATAAAAATCCCATGCAGTTTGTTTTTACTTTATATTCTTCAAGTAAAATTCCATACATACTAAATGTTCGATACAGACATTTTTCATGTTGGAAAATCGACTCTTTCAGTTATAATTATTTTTGACACAACTGGAAACAAAACAAAATCCAAGAAATTCCAGAAGCTTCAACTTTATCACTGACATCATAAAACATTTTAATTACATTCAAATGGATTTCTTTTTGTCATCTGAACACATAATGTACTGACTAAAAGCTAGAAAGCAAAGTATGTTGTTAAGTCATTTTAAACTTCAATTGCATTACCAGTGGCCATGAGGCATATTCATAAAAAAGGATGTGGAGTGGGAAAGCAAAAGGAGATTTTCTTAGAAACTTTGAAATAGATTCCAAAGATCTCAAAAGAGAAATTCCACAATCACTCCAATGTTCATTGTGCCACTATTTACAATAGCCAGGACATAGAAGCAAACTAAATGTTCATGAACAGACAGTGGATAAAAAAAAGATGTAGTACATATATACAATGGAATATTACCCAACCATCCAAAAAAGAACAAAACAATGCCATTTACAGCAACATGAATGGACTTAGAGAATATCATACTATGTGAAGTAAGCCAGAGAAATAAAGACAAATATCATATGATAAGACTTATAGTGGAATCTTAAAAATGGGTACAAATGAACTTATTTACAAAACAGAAGTAGAAACACAAATGTAGGAAAAAAAACTTGTCACGAGGGGATTGGAATGGGGGAGGAATAAATCAGGAGGTTGGGACTGACATATACACACTGCTATACATAAAATATACAACTAAGAACCTGTTATCTAGCACAGGGAATGCTACTCAGAACTCTGTAATGGCCTGTATGGGAAATGAATCTTCAGAAAAAAAAAAAAGAGAGAGGATATGTGATTATGTATAACTGATTCACTTTGCTGTGACCTTAAACTATCACTGGGCTTCCCTCTTAGCTCAGTTGGTAAATCATCTGCTTGCAATGCAGGAGACCTGGGTTTGATTCCTGGGTTGGGAAGATCCCCTGGAGAAGGAAATGGCAACCCATTCCAGTATTCTTGCCTGGAGAATCCCATGGACAGGGGAACCTGGTGGGCACAGTCCATGGGATTGCAAGAGTCGGACATGACTTAGTGACTAAACCACTACCACCATCACCAAAACTAACACAACACTGTAAATCAACTTATACTCCAATAAAAATCTTTTTAAAACAGAATTTTCAAATCATTACCCTAATGTCCCATTACTTGTTACACCAAATACTAGGTTTAAGAAAAGTATCATAAATTACAGAGAACTTACCAAAACTTACCTGAAGAATCTTTGATTTATTTTTGCTTTATCCTTGATTATTTTTAAATATTATCATCTTCTGCTCACAATAACTAACGTTAAACTAATTTATCCATGATAATTAAAAATAATAAAATTCTGAGCTTAAGCCATTGTATTTAAAAATTAAAACAACTAAACTGACTTGTATTTACAAAATACGTTCACATAAGTTAGCTTTGTTTTATCTTCACAGCTAAGGAGGATTCAAGCTGACTTTTCCAAATGTAGCAGTTGTAGAACTTGCATTCAAGTGCTGTGATTAACAATCTATTTTTAGTGAATGGTGAATCAAACTCTGGAAACACATAAAGGAAATAATCATAAAGGCCAATGAGTTCCAAGGGAACAGGGAAGATGAATCAATCTTTCAGCAGTTCTATGGAATTCAAACTAAGGTACTAGACGCATTTCACTGGTCCCTTGGAATAGATACTTTCTAGGATGGTACATAGGAGAAGGCAATGGCACCCCACTCCAGTACTCTTGCCTGGAAAATCCCATGGGCGGAGGAGCCTGGTGGGCTGCAGTCCATGGGGTCGCTATGAGTCGGAGACGACTGAGCGACTTCACTTTCACTTTTCACTTTCATGCATTGGAGAAGGAACTGGTAACCCACTCCAGTGTTCTTGCCTTGAGAATCCCAGGGACGGGGGATCCTGGTGGGCTGCCATCTATGGGGTCGCACAGAGTCAGACATAACTGAAGCGACTTAGCAGCAGCAGCAGCAGGCTGGTACATTGATATAGCCAGTGAATTCATTCTTGTTTTCCATTATAACCTAATAAAAATAATTGCTGTGCCTACTAACACGCATGACACTTCTACAGAATCAAGTATATATATAAATGAGAAGTTTTAACTTAATAGGACATCCTATTGAGGGGCTGGGCAAGTTTTAATAAGAGACAAAACTCTCTCTCATCCTCTAGGTTCCCAACCTTCCTCCTCCTTTTAGCGTAGTAAATCATGACATTAAATCAGTTCTTCCTCCATGATGTCTCTAGTTTGGGCAACATCACTGGTTTCTTAGAGCTGAAAATTACTTCCATGATTATCTCTGTCCTCTTAATGGATCCTGTATATTACTGATAGATTAAATCTTACTTTTTAACTTAAGTCCTGATCAATAGCTCGCAATATTGCTCACTACCAAATTCAAATTCTTCAAATTGACAGTCATTCTATTCTTTAACTGGCTTAACCTTAGTATTATTAATACTTTTGTCTCCCTATTCCCCTTCCAAGGCCTCAGTTCCAATCAACTGAACTTTTAACACAGATTCAATTTGCTGTAATTAATTTTTTTTAAATGGTCTATCAATCCTTTCACTGTCAATTATATATCAGGTAGTGTATCAAAGAAATACAGATTCAAATGTTAAGAATAAAAGGCGATTCCTCCTTTATCAAAACCTAAATCAATGCTATAAAATAGTTAAATCTTCTGTATGTGGATCCATCACAAACTTCAGTGATCTGCAAAAGCAAAGTTTAAGAAGTTTGTATATTTAAAGTGGAAAATTTAAATTTTAAGTTAGCTTCTTTAAGTGTTTAACTAAGTCCTGTGCTCTCTAAAGTGGCATACACTGCTCATTTAACATTATATTGAGGACACTGAACATCACAGGAACTTAGAGGTCATTTTTGTTAATATCTCATCAGATCCTTGGATATATACAATAATGTCTTAGTTACCTTTTTTTTTTTTTAATCTGTGCTTGTAAAAACTGGTAAGGGGAGACTACAGGAGGCAAAACTATCCATTTTCAAGAAACCTAAATGTTAATTCTCCCCTATATATGACATAAACGTGTACTTCTTTCAGCTTTTATCCCATTATTGCTAATTCTTAACCCATACAAAATAATTATTTTTCTCTGATCTGATGCCTCCAAGGTAAAGGCAAAAGAGAAAAGCAAAGATATACCTATTTGAATGCAGAGTATCAAAGAACAGCATTGAAAGATACAAAAGCCTTCCTCAATGATCAATGCAAAGAAATAGAGGAAAACAATAGATTGGGAAAGACTAGAGAGCTCTTCAGGAAAATTAGAGACACCAAGGGAACATTTCATGCGAAGATGGGCACAATAAAGGACAGAAATGGTATGGACCTAACAGAAGCAGAAGATATTAAAAAGAGGAGGCAAGAATATACAGAAGAGTTATACAAAAAATATCTTTATGACCCAGACAACCACAATGGTGTGATCACTCACCTAGAGCCAGACATCCTGGAATGTGAAGTCAAGCAGGCCTTACAAAACATCACTACAAACAAAGCTAGTGGAGGTGATGGGATTGCAGTTGATCTATTTCAACCCTAAAAGATAATGTTGTGAGCGCTGCATTCAATAAGCCAGCAAATGCTCAATAACTCAGCAGTGGCCACAGGACTGGAAAAGGTCAGTTTTCATTCCAATCCCAAAGAAAAACAATTACAAAGAATGTTCAGACTACTGGACAATTGCACTCATCTCACACACTAGCAAAGTAATGCTTAAAATTCCCCAAGTCAGGCTTCAACAGTACGTGAACCGTGAAGTTCCAGATGCTCAAGCTGGATTTAGAAAAGGCAGAGGAACGAGAGATCAAATTGTCAACATCCATAAGCAAGGGAGTTCCAGAAAAACATCTACTTCTGCTTTATTGACTGTGCCAAAGACTGTGTGGATTACAACAAACTGTGGAAAACTCTTCAAGAGATGGGAATATCAGACCACCTGACCTGTCTCCTGAGAAATCTGTATGCAGGTCAGGAAGCAACAGTTAGAACCTGACATGGAACAACAGACTGGTTCCAAATCAGGAAAAGAGAACATCAAGGCTATATATTGTCATTCTGCTTATTTAACTTGTATGCAGAGTACATCATGCAAAATGCCAGGATGGATGAAGCACAAGCTGGAATCAAGATTGCTGGGAGAAACATCAATAACCTCAGATATGCAGATGACACCACACTTATGGCAGAAAGTGAATAGGAACTAAAGAGCCTCTTGATGAAAGTGAAAGAAGAGAGTGAAAAACCGGGCTTAAAACTCAACTTTCAGAAATTTAAGATCATGGCACCCAAGCCCATCACTTCATGGCTAATAGATTGGGAACAATGGAAATAGTGACAGACTTTATTTTGGGGCTCCAAAATCACTGCAGATGGTGACTGCAGCCATGAAATTAAAAGATGCTTACTCCTTGGAAGAAAAGCTGTGACCAATCTAGACAGCACATTAAAAAGCCGAGACATTACTTTGCCAACAAAGGTCCATCTAGTCAAAGCTATGGTTTTTCCAGTAGTCACGTACGAATATGAGACTTGAACTATAACAAAAGGTGAGCACCAAAGAACTAACAGTTTTAAACTGTTGTGTTGGAGAAGATTCTTGAGAGTCCTTTGGACTGCAAGGAGATCAAACCAGTCAATCCTTAAGGAAGAATATTCTTTGGAAGGACTGATGCTGAAGCTGAAACTCCCATACTTTGGCCACTTGATGTGAAGAACTTACCCATTGGAAAAGACCCTGATGCCGGGAAAGATTGAAGGCAGGAGGAGAAGGGACGACAGAGGATGAGATGATTGGATGGCATCACTGACTCGATGGACCCGAGTTTGAGTAAGCTCTGGGAGTTGCTGATGGACAGGGAAGCCTGGTGTGCTGCAGTCCATGGGTTGCAAAGAGTCGGACACGAGTGAATGATTGAACTGAACTGATAAAACTGGTTAGGGGAAACCACAGGAGGCAAAATTATCCATTTTCAGGAAATTTAAATATTAATGCTTCCCTGTATTTGACATAGACTTGAACTTTCAGCTTTGATCACATTAATCCTAATTCTTAACCCACATAGAACAATTTTTCTCTCTCATCTGATACTTCCAAGTCATAAAATCTTATTATGCTGGTTTTCTTGTTTTTTCTTTCTTTTTTTTTTGGCTGTTTGGTTTGCGGGATCTTAAACCCATGTCCCCACTTTGAAAATGCAGTCTTAACTGCCGGACTGTAATGGAATTCCCTGATTCTCTTTAATTATTCTCTAAATTAAGAATATGTTTGCTATCAAATGTCCTATATTGCTATTGTATGGCCCAGTTCCCAATATCCTTTATTATGGTTAACATTTTTAGTTTATTCAGACAGACAACCACACAGAATTATATATTGACTTATTTCACATATAGCGATTAAGGGCTGCTTCTGAGACATTAAAAATGGGCTGCAGTGACACTTTGTGTATTGTCAAGATCTTCTTGGTTCAAAACTGTTAAAATGGTTTGAACAAAATGACCTGGAATAGACTGCTAGGTATATTTCATATATATGTGTTTACTTTTTTTATATTCACATATATGTAACATCTTTATAAATGTACAATATAAATTACGTTTTTATACATCATTTCTTTATAATTAAGCATTAAGGGTAAAGAGAACAAAAGAGCAAGTATCAAGGCTTAAATTAGATGATTTAAGTTTTCTCTTGAAACAGGGGTAGGAAATAACGCTGAAATACTTTTCCAAACTGATTGAACACTGTTAGTGTATAGCAGGATGATACTTCACAAGGCAATTCATTATGGCTCTAGGCATGCTAGATTTCACCTGAGTGTAAGAAATCCTCATCTGTCATCCTATTCCCTTCCCCATCCTCTATTTCTATTTCATTCTTTAAATACATTTTAAAGTTTTTAAAACATTTGTGTTTCCTTTTTAAACAATAGTCCTTCAAATTTTTCAGTCTCAAATATCTGGAACAACCAGGAACAGAAGTCAGTATATTCTTATTTTATTAGATTTGATAAAGACCTATTGCATGAAAGTTGATACGGCAGTTACTCTGTACAAATTAAAGTTTTATAAAGCATGATATTTCCCTTAAGGAATTTATAATCTAGTAGAGATTAAAGGACTTCTACGCAAATAATCTAATCACACTCTCAAGCATGAGGCGAAAGCATGTGATATATAACTCAAAGGTTGAGAGGAGTCAAATTAAATGTGGTTACAACTACAGAAATAAATTTTAATAAGCTTTCATCTTTAAATGGGAAAACTTCAAAATTTTTAATGTGTGTTCTTAAGTGTTTTACTCCTTTCTACCCCTTCTTAAACAGTGCTGATATTTAGGTCAGATATATTTGCTCAAAACAGAGCAAGGGACTCTGTCTGCCATGGTCAGTGGAACCCACTTGAGTGAGACAGAACTAAATTACCTAGAAATGCCAAAAAAAGTTACTAAAGGTGATGTCTGAACATTGCAAATTGTCTCCTATCTCATAAATTTACTTAAACCAGCCAGGTTAATCCAAATCTAAGTAATAATCTTACACGGAGTTTATAACAAAAGAAATAAGTCAAAACTTCTGACTTGTATAAGTAAGTGCCCTGTATAAAACAGTTGCCTTGTTGTATAAATAAGATTATCAGTTCTCACTTATGCTTTAATCAATTATCCATTCTTGAATTAAGATATTTATCAGAATTCTCTGGTATACTGTTTGACCATGCCATGATAATTTTCCATCACCAGCATATATATCCAAAAAGCAAAGGGTAGGGTTGATCTGACCCAGTCCTGATATCGACCCACTCCTCCAAATGGCAGAGCAAGGGCAAAGGGTGAGCACATCACACAGTCAAATGGGACTGGCAGAGATAGCATTATCTTGGCTGTGATTGGCTTCCCTGATAGCTCAGTTGGTAAAGAATCTGCCTGCAATGCAGGAGACCCCAGTTTGATTCGTGGGTCAGGAAGATATGCTGGAGAAGAGATATGCTACCCACCCCAGTATTCATAGGCATTCCTGGTGGGTCAGCTGGTAAAGAATCTGTCTGAAATGCGGGATACCTGGGTTCTATCCCTGGGTTGGGAAGATCCCCTGGAGAAGGGAATGGCTACCCACCCCAGTATTCTGGCCTGGAGAATTCCATGGGCCTGGCGGGCTACATACAACCCATGGAGTCACAAAGAGTTGGACACGACTGAGCGACTTTCACTTTCACTTCCTGGCTGTGATTTTCCATTTCTCCAACTAGGATGTAATATAATCAGTGGGTTATTTCTTTCCTTGGATATTTATAAAACATGTAAGCCAACTACATCTTATTTGTTGAGAATGATACATAATGGCATATTCTAAAACTTGTGAAAAAAAAAAACACTTCTGACATTGCAAGGTGCCAACAGATTTAAGTGATGACTGTATTCCAAACTGTTCATAAGAAAAGAACACTTCTTAAGAGAACAGCAAAAACAGGGGGAAAAACACTTAGAAATAAGCTTTGATCAATAAATCACTTTTATTTACACTGGTTAAAAGAAATAAATTCAAATGAGTTTTGAGATCTTTTGGCCAAAAGTTACTCAATATTTTTGCTCTCATAAATATATGTCTTCTTTGCTCTTATTACTAAACTTCACAATAACTTACTGTTTCTCATTTTATCCTTATGAGAACAGTACCTTGAGAGCCACATAAAATGAACATTCCAACCAGTTTCATATTTTCTGCAGAACTCTGGAGAAGGTAATAAGAGGTATTTATACGAATGTAATTTTCTTTGCATTTGGTGATCGTATTTACCTTTTTTTGTTACTTCTGTATCCACAGATTAAATATAAAAGATTCTCTTTTAAAGCTACTTTCCCATGCATCTTGAATACATGTGGTACAGCTTCACTTGCTTTACAGATGAGGATCAAAGTAAAAATGCCACATATATGTGTAGTCAAACCTCAATTATGATGGGATGATTAAACAGTAGAATTCTGAGTACTGAGTATACCTGTGACATAGAACAGAATTTGAGCTCTGTCATTCCCGATCGAAATTTGCCTTTAAACACAGCAAATTTATCTGAATTCAAGACATGCTGATGGTTAAGAATCAATATTCTTTCATGTTCAACTAAGCAGGAAAAGCACTGCTAATTTATTGTAAAATGGTAAGATATTTTCCAATTTCAAAGATGTTAAAATGTGAAGGCGAAAAGTATATCTTTGAATCTATGAAATATGTTACGTGTCCTCTTTAGCCTGAGAAACTTGTATGATGGTAGTAATGATGATTTTATTCCAGACTGCGGGACAGCATGTAGACAATTACAAAGACTGTAGGAATGAAGAGATGCTTTCCGTCGACTTCCTGCCTCTGTCACTAATTTTTAAAGTCTTTGGGAGACTGACCAGCAGTACTGTTCGAAGTGGCAGTTACACACCACTCATCGTGTCCTTCAATGAGTTCATTTTCTACCTTTCCGGTTTTTCCTTATTCACATAGGGGTGAAAATAAAATCCAGTCAATTTCACTGCCTAAGAACCCAAGCGAAATACTGTATTTTACCTTATGTCTAGATATGGCATATCTGTGAAAGTGAAAGTGAAGTCGCTCAGTCGTGTCCAACTCTTAGCGACCCCATGGACTGCAGCCTATCAGGCTCCTCCTTCCATGGGATTTTCCAGGCAAGAGTACTGGAGTGGGTTGCCACGGCCTTCTCCAATGGCATATCTGTACATCATGACAAATAACATCTGTAGATACTTGGCATACAGCACAAGTTTCTGTGTTCTCTGGGGTGAGAGAGGGACTCAGGGTAATTACTCAATATAAGCAGCAACACAAAAGGCCAAATGTTCTTTATCCTTTCCAGATAGCTAAATTTTATGCATGTATATAAATATATTTCCAAAAATATGATAATAAATGAATAGAAAAGCACTAGAAATCCTCAATATATTTCATATTGTCTGATTTTTTTTCAATCTACTTATAAAGGATGCCGCAAAAATGACAATGTGAGACAATGAGGCTAGGATTAATAGTGTTAGAATAAAAAAAAAGTGGGAAAAAAGTCTAAAATAACACTATGCAGAAGCAGAACTTCTAAAAAGAAATGTCTTAAAATTTTAACTAGGTGAATTCACTGCGTGTGTGCATGCTAAGTTGCTTCAGTCATGTCCAACTCTGCAACCCAATGAACAGAGCCAGGCTCCTCTGTCCATAGTGTTCTCCAGACAAGAATACTGGAGTGGATCACCATGCCCTCCTCCAGGGTGAATTCACTGCAAATACCTATTAAAATCACCATTGTTTTCTTTTTTGGCCTAAATAATCAAAGCAGCATGTGTTGATGTGAGGACTATATTATCGGTTGCTATGAGTTTAGCAAGTGAAAGGAAACAGAATTTATAACGTTTTATTAAGAAGAAGAGGAAACTGAAGTTCAAAGGAATAAAATGTGTATCATCTACTTTCACATATAAAGTAGCACAGCCAAAATTAAAGCCACTGAATTTTAGCTAAGTTTTCCTTATCTTTCAAAAACATTACCCTAATATGAAATATATGCATATGCACACATACATATAGTTATTATATTCTTACACTGTAATCAACGACACAGAAAACAGTTATTTTCAGTATTCACGGTAACTGTTATCACAATCAAAGAGTGGCTTATAATTTGGTCTGTGGACCTAAGAAAGTTCTCTATTTTGTCCACAGAGGAAATAATCTCAAATGCCTCATGTTTTCAGGGATGTAAGACAGTATCAAACTACAGTGGGAACAATTAAATGGAAGTCACAAAATGCTTGATTAGGTACAAACCATCAAGAATACCAATTGTTACTTTCTAATTTTTCCAGTTGAAGAGGCTGTGTCTCAATGGTTAAGGGATTTGCTCAAGGCAACTCAATTAGTTCAAAGTAAATCATTGCAGGTGACCTACATTTCACTAATTATAAGCATTCTGTGCAAATATGTGAGAGATGCACCTCCTCACAGACAAATGCCAACCTCTCTTACATTCTTGCTTTTACATATAAGACCAAGCCCAGTCTGCATCTTGTTGTTGTTGTTTAGTTGCTAAGTTGTGTCCAACTCTTTGCAAACGCATGGACTGCAGCACTCTACCCTTGCCTATCTTTCATTATCTTCTGGAGTTTGCTCCTGTTTATGTCCATTGAGTAGGTGATGCCATCTAATCATTTCATTCTCTGCTGCCCCCTTTTCCTTTTGACTTCAGTCTTTCCCAGCATCAGAGCCTTTTCCAATGAGTCATTTCTTTGCATCATGTGGCCAAAGTATTAGAGATTCAGCATCAGTTCTTCCAATCAATATTCATGGTTAATTTCCTTTAGGATTGATTGGTTTGATCTCTTTGCAGTCCAAGGGACTCTCTAGAGTCTTCTCCAGCACCACAATTCAAAATTTTCAATTCTTCAGCTCTCAGTCTTCTTTATGGTCCAGCTCTCAAATCTGAACATGATTACTGGAAAAACCATAGCTTTGACTATATGGAACTTTGTTGGCAAAGTGATTTCTCTGCTTTTGAATATGCTGTCTAGGTTTGTAATAGCTTTCATTCCAAAGAGCAAGTATCTTTTAATTTCATGGCTGCAGTCACCATCTGCAGTGATTTTGGAGACAAAGAAAATAAAATCTGTCACTGCTTCCACTTTTCCCCCTTTTATTTACCATGAAGTGATAGGACTGGATGCCATGATCTTAATTTTCTGAATGTTGAGTTTTAAACCAGCTTTTTTATCCTCCTCTTTCATCTTCCTCAAGAGGCTCTTTAGTTCCTCTTCACTTTGTTTCACTAGAGTAGTATCATCTGTATATCTGAGGTGGTAGATATTTCTCCCAGCATCCTTGATTCCACCCTGTGAGTCATCCAGCTCGGTATCTCGCATGATGTACTCTGCACAGAAGTTAAATAAACAGGGTGACAATATACAACCTTGATGTATTCCTTTCCCAATTTTGAACCAAACCATTATTTCCTGTTGTTTCTTGACCTGCACACAGCTTTCTCAGAAGACAAGTAAGGTGGTTTGGTATTCCCATCTCTTGAAGAATTTCCCACAGATTGTTTTGATCTACCCAAAGGCTTTCATGAAGGCAATGAAGCACAAACATGTTTTTCTGTAATTTCCTTTCTTTCTCTATGATCCAGTGGATGTTGGCAATTTGATCTCTTGTTACTCTGCCTTATCTAAACCAAGCTTGTACATTGGGAAGTCCTCAGTTCATGTACTGATGAAGCCCAGGTTGAAAGATTTTGAGTATAACTTTATTAACATGTGAAATGAGTACAAATGTCCAGTAGTTTGAACATTCTTTGGCATCCCCCTTCTTTTGGATTAGAAAGAAAACGGACCTTTTCTGGTCCTGTGGCTACTGCCGAGTTTTCCAAATTTGCTGATATACTGACTACAACACTTTAGCAGCATCATTTTGTAGGATTTGAAATGTCTCAGCTGGAATTCCATCACCTCAACTAGCTTTGTTCATAGTAATGTTTCCTAAGGACCACTTGACTTCACACTCCAGGATGTCTGAATCTAGGTGAGCGACCACATCATTACAGTTATCTGGGTCATTAAGACCTTTATTTATAGTTCTTCTGTGTTTTCTTGCAACCTTTTCTTAATCTCTTCTCCTTCTGTTAGGCCCTTGCCATTTCTGTCCTTTATTGAGGCCATCCTTGCATGAAATGTCCCCTTGGTATCTCCAATTTTCTTTCAGAGATCTCTAGTCTTTACCATTCTATTGTTTTCCTCTATTTCTTTGCACTGTTCACTGAAGAAGGCTTTCTTATCTCTCCTTGCTGTTCTTGGGAACATTGCATTCAGTTGGTTGTATCTTTCCCTTTCTCCCCTCACTTTTACTTCTCTTCTTTCCTCAGCTATTTGTAAAGCCTCCTCAGACAACCAATTTGCCTTGTTGCATTTCTTTTTCTTGGGGATGATTTTGGTCATTGCCTCCTGTACAATGTTACAAACTTCCACCTGTCATTCTCCAGGCACTCTTTACAGATCTAATTCCTTGAATCTATTCAATACCTCCACTGTATAATCATAAGGGATTTGACTTAGTTCATACCTGAATGGACTAGTGGTTTTCTCTACTTTCTTCAATTTAAGACTGGATTTTGCAATAAGGAACTCATGATCTGAGTCACAGTCAACTCCAGGTCTTGTTCCCGCTGACTGCATAGAGCGTCTCCATCTTCTGTTGCAAAGAATGTAATCAATCTGATTTCGGTGTTGACCATCTGGTGATGTCCATGTGTAGAATTGTCTTGTGTTGTGGGAAGAGGGTGTTTGCTATGATCAGTGTGTTCTTTACAAAACTCTGTTAGCCTTGATCTGTTTCATTTTATACTCCAAGGACGAACTTGCCTGTTACTCCAGGTATCACTTGACTGCCTACTTTTGCATTCCAGTGAAAAAGACATTTTTTGGGGTGTTAGTTCTAGAAGGTCTTGTAGGTCTTCATGCTGCTGCTGCTGCTAAGTCGCTTCAGTCGTGTCCGACTCTGCAACCCCATAGACGGCAGCCCACCAGGCTCCACCCTCCCTGGGATTCTCCAGGCAAGAACACTGGAGTGGGTTGCCATTTCCTTCTCCTAGCATGAAAGTGAAAAGTGAAAGTGAAGTTGCTCAGTCGTGTCTGACTCTTCGCGACCCCATGGACTGCAGTAGGTCTTCAAGCTGCTGCTGCTGTTGCTGCTGCTGCTAAATCACTTCAGTCGTGTCCGACTCTGTGTGACCCCAAAGATGGCAGCCCACCAGGCTCCCCCGTCCCTGGGATTCTCCAGGCAAGAACACTGGAGTGGGTTGCCATTTCCTTCTCCAATGTGTGAAAGTGAAAAGTGAAAGCAAAGTCGCTCAGTCATGTCTGACTCGTAGCGACCCCATGGACTGCAGCCTACCAGGCCCCTCCATCCATGGGATTTTCCAGGCAAGAGTACTGGAGTGGCTTGCCATTGCCTTCTCCGGTAGGTCTTTATAGAACAAGTCAAATTCAGCTTCTTCAGCATTAGTGCTTGGGGCGCAGACTTGGATTACTGTGATGCTGAATGGTTTGCTTTGGAAACAAATTAAGATCATTCGGTCGTTTTTGAGATTGTACCCAAGTAATGCATTACAGACTCTTTTGCTGACTATGAAGACTACTCATTTTTTCTAATGGATTCTAACCCACAGTAGTAGATACAATGATCATCTGAATTAAATTAGTCCATTCCAGTCCATTTTAGTTCACTGATGTGTAAGATGTCCATGTTCACTCTTGTCATCTCCTGCTTGACATGTCCAATGTACCTTGACTCATGGTCATAACATTCCAGGTTCCTATGCAACATTGTTTTTTACAGCATCAGAATTTACTTTCACCACCAGACACGGCCACAACTGTATGTTATTTCTGCTTAGGCCCAGCCACTCCATTCTTTCTGGAGCTGTGAGTAGTTGTCCTCCGCTCTTTCCCAGTAGCATATTGGACACTTCTGACT